>NW_013666749.1:315211-321154 GCF_000517525.1 Limulus polyphemus
GCCAATAATGTACAACTATTTCTTGTATTATCAACACTGCCAATAATGTACAGCTATTTCTTGTATTATTAACACTGCCAATAATGTACAGCTATTTCTTGTATCATTAACACTGCCAATAATGTACAGCTATTTCTTATATCATTAACACTGTCAATAATGTACAGCTATTTCTTATATCATTAACACTGCCAATAATGTACAGCTATTTCTTGTATTATCAACACTGCCAATAATGTACAGCTATTTCTTGTATCATTAACACTGGCAACAATCTCCAGTTGTATCTTGTATCACTGCCAACAATCTCCAGTTTTATCTTGTATCACTGCCAATAATCTCATCTTTATTTTAAATTTTCAACCCAATTTAATTCTTTTACTTTAACCTACAATTTAACAGTTCCTAAACACCGAACGATCAGTTTTCAAGGGATAAAATTTATATTTTTGTTTCTATTTCATATCAAGTCCTATCTATTTTTTGTTTGTTTTATTCGCACTTGCCCTTCCACATACTAGGTCTCTTGTTATTGCGAAGTCCAGGTAACTGTGTGCTTGATTATACTTAGAAAAACTTCGTTTATTCTATATTAAAGACAGGTGAAAGGTATAAAGAAACATTTTGGTAGTAAATTAAATATATCAAAAAGTATTCTTAGGTAAATGTCTCCTCCTTGTTACTAGGGTCACTGAACGTATAGCCAATACTTGTCAGGCAAGGATTATGCCGAAGGTTTCTTTGATCTTCTACAGATAATCTCTACTTTCTAAAAACCAACTTTTAGATTTAATTGAACGAGTATCAGCTTATACTTTATCACATTTCGTAAACATAAAGCGAACTCAAAATGTATTTACGAACACACGGTTCTTCTCAGAACAATGTGTTTTCTTCTCATCTATTTTAGCTTATCTTCAAATCTCCATTAAAAGCGAGGATAAGCGGTCACAATGAAGTCATTGTACCTGTCATGGGAAATAATAGTTGAGGACAGGACTGTTTACCGTTGCCTTCCTTAACAGTTGCTATACCCAGGTCAACAAACGAGACGCGAACATATAATCAGATTCCGTCACGTTCATCACTAGGTTATGGCCGGCCTGTAAAGATTATACAAAAACAACATAACTTATATTGCAAATAACGATGTATATATATATATATAATTCAAATATATTCTTTATTTTGTTAGTGGTCGTCATTCAAGAAAAGAAGACACTGAGCAACTAACAAAACGGTATGTATGAAAGTTTAACATGCTGAAATATGATGTTTACGTATTGCATTATAATATATAGAATTAAACGTGAGAATCACTGAAATATAGTTGTTATAAATACGAGAAAGTAAAACATTTTGACCTGTGATTGAAATAATTGTTTGTTTTTTTAAATTCGTGGGCACAACAACACGCAAATAAATATATTATTTTTCTCGTAATCTACAGTAACTAGAGATTCAGGAGTTCCATAGTGGATTTATATTTAAACATTGGTACTGAAAAAGAGTAATGAATATTTTATTCACAATTCATAGCCTGAAATTTTGCTTCACTCTGTGTTTTGTTTTGAATTTCGCGTAAAGCTTTTCGTGAACTATATGTGTTCGCCGTACCTAATTTAGTAATGATAGACTACAGGAAATGTAGCTAAACAACAATACCCAACGCCAACTCTTGAGCTACTCTTTTACCAACGAATAGTGGGACTGACCGTCACGTTATAATGCCCCCCACAGCTGGAAGGGTGATTATGTTTGGTGACGGGGACTCGATCCCGTGACCACAGATTGTGACTCGAGTGACCTAACCACTAGGCCAGGGCAAGGCCCTTCACTTTGCATTTGTCACCTTTGTCTAAACTCGTCGTGAACATGTATCAGCTCTACTGTAATCGAACAAACCCAATATACATATATATATATATATATATATATATGATTAACCCTTACTTAAGGGGAAAACCTTTCATATGCATTTATCCAATTTTGAAAGATTAATTTAACAAAAACTTTTAAAGGAAAGTTATAAACTTTAGCTTTAAATGAACACTATAATTAACTCCTAAATGAATTCGGAAGTTTCATAATTCACAGTTCCATACGTTATTGTGATCATTAAAATGTTAACAATATATTTACTACTGGATATATTTAACAGCGACTCAGACTCGGAATTGGATAGTAGTGCGAAACCCAGTTGGATGATCCCGCTTCCACCGTCTCTACAGGAAAGGTAACAATTTCCAAGAAAGTTGTAGTTTTCATGTTTCTTATATTATTTTCCATGTCTATATTATGAAAGGATTGAATAACAGATATCATCTACTTTAATTATAGTTTTAATGTCTACATCTAAAACGATATTTTTCTTCTCCGAGACAATTTTATTTGACTCCAGATATAGAATAAGCTAGAATTCGTGTTATAGGTACAATTTGCTTATCCGTATAATATTATGGTACACATGTCTAACAGATAGGAATCAGGTATCCACAAAACGTGTGTTCCAGAAATATTATGCAAGATATTTAAATGAACACGGTCCGCAAATAAAGACAAAAAGCACAAGTGAAAAGAATAAAAACAAATTTGTATTCACAATACAGTAGTTTTAGTGAAACCAAGCTGGCCAGTTTCTGATTGAAAGTATAACACGAACTGGGTGTTGTGGCAATAACAGGAGGAAAAATAATTAAATACCGTATTCAAGTCGGGCCAGGATCCTAGTGCGGTATCCAACCATCCTTAGATTACATAATTCAATGACTATTCCAAATAGCACATATAAAGGGGGAGAACATCCTATCTCATACTACATTTTACAGGTATCTATAATGCCACCTGAAATTAGGTTATCATGTCCAAAGGAATAGACAACAACAGAGAGTCCAGATTGTGCAAGCTTCCTTCAGACAGCCAATACTGTGCGTAACCTTTACCAAAGCAAGAGGATTAATGTACGTTTATGGCCTTTTTACATCCGGTTTACGGATAGACAATAACCACATGCAAAACAACTTCATGATAATGTAGAAAAATAACCTGAATATAGTCTATATTAATTATAGAAGAATAAAATATGATGATATTAATATCATTATACTTTCTTTCCTTATCTTAGGGCTTTCCAGATTCGAACTTTAAGTTTAAGCATTAAAAACCAAAGTCAGACCACAAAGCTCCGGAATGGGTATATAATTTGGTCGCTCTATCAGAACCCAGGTCTACTGGGGGAGGGATGTATAGGAAGAACCGGTTCTCTATATCTTTGATTGAAATTGCTTTTTATCCTAGGGAAAAACTCAAACATCACACAAATTCCAACTTATTTCCTGAAATAAATTAAACATCATTTAAACAAATGCCTGATTTCACAAACAATATTACAATTATTTTTATTTAGCCAACACGAACTATAACTACATGTAGCTACTAAAACATGTCATAAAAGACCAGTTGAATATCCATCCATATCACATCGTGTCGTCAGCTACAAAGTACACTTACATATATACAGTTACACAATAGACGGCAATAAAATTATTTTTGTTGTCGTAACAGAGCATTTAGCATGACTTGCTATGCTCGTTTCTTCTGTACAGCTATATTGGGTTCATATAAAACTACACTAGATAAACATAAAATAAAATTATACAGATTACACCAGATCTTTACAGCTCATGTTCATTCTTGACGACGAATTAGAGTACAGTTCCTTACTACACTTGAAGAAGACTGGTACAGACAGTCAGATGCAATTTTTCATGGTGATAAAACATAAAGTCGTCTCGACTTACACTCAAGATTATAAGTCCTTCTTAAAATATTTATACCAGCAACTGTCTGCCAACAAATCTTAACCTGAGCAAAGATCGCTTGATAGTTCAAAAACTAAGAATTACAATATTATTTCAGCTGCTGATCCTGCATTGAACTGTCATAACTGTACACTAATCAAATGGATATTACACAACATCTTGCCATAAACCAACATCTTGACAGGATGTCATCAGGATGTTGTGTAATATCCACTTGATTAGTGTACAGTTATGACAATTGATTGAGTAGTGGTTCCTGGTAAGATGTCATCAGGATGTTGTGTAATATCCACTTGATTAGTGTACAGTTATGACAATTGATTGAGTAGTGGTTCCTGGTAAGATGTCACCAGGAACCAACATCCTGATGACATCTTACCAGGAACCACTACTCAATCAATTGTCATAACTGAACACTAATCAAGTGGATATTACACAACATCCTGATGACATCTTACCAGGAACCAACATCCTGATGACATCTTACCAAGAACCACCACTTATCTCAGCAAGCAATGAATACCACCTCCTTTCATTTATTAAGTTTTCAAACTACTGACCATTCCAACTCTTGGTAAGAGTGATTAATCACTACCACAATAATTAGGTCGTCGTCATTGACGTCTTGACTAATCATCAGAGCAGTTAGTCTTCTCCTCCAGTGACATTTACTGATCTGACTACCCAGGAATAGCCAGGTATTTACTACTAGTGTCTTCCTTCTCAGTTGAAATGAGATTATACGATATTCTACTCTTATCATCACCAGAGTCAACCTTATTATCCACCATTGTTTCCTGGAGTTTCATCAATGATGTAGACTGTAAGCTTATTGACAACTTCAGTTTCTATGTATATGTCATGCTACTGACGTATCTCTTATTCACCTCTTTGAGCCGTAGACAGACGAGATTTTGGCATGTCCAACTAGAAACGAATTGTTTGTGTGCTGCTGGATGGTATTATAGTCTAATCCGCCAAGTTTAAACTTTTGTTTTGTTAAAGTTTTGCATCAATATCTCTATTGACGCACGCACAGCTGCTTTTCCCATTTACTGGTGTGAAAATTAGCATGCTTCAAATAATGCAGAGAGCAGCCGTTCTACACATTAGTATTGGCACTGCAACACATATGCACTGGATGGAGGACCATACATCATACACATTTGTGCTGTACTTCTTGTACAAACATCAAAATGTTTGAAAAGTATCTACTCACTTGTTGCTCAGTTGCATGGTACACTATCATGACATGTGGTAGGTGCTCATCGTAGTCAGTTTAATGAAGGTTAACAAACTTAGCAAACATATATTTAACAGCCTGTACAGTCAAATCATCATACTGAGACGTATATGACTGTGCGTGCATTTCCATCACACCTAACACGGAGTATGACTCTGCAAACAACTGGCTATTGGAGTTAGCTCATTAATTCACGTTGATCTATCCAAGTGCTTCAAAGAATGAAATGCATTGTTCATCAAATACTTGTAATCGACTATACTAACAACCAATGGCTAAACACTAGCTCACTTATCGAAATGGTGTATTTAAGTGTTTATAGTCACAAAAAAGAAACCTATCATTCTATAGGTATTTGAAGAACTTGTAGCATTCCGCTTGGTTTGGTCCGCTATTTCATTGGTGGTAGTATCCAGGGTCACTGATGAGGAGTGGAATTCTCCGAAACTAGTCTGGCCCACCGACACACACCCCAATGAGAGAATAGACCATTCCAAGCTTTTACGTGTTGTTAAACAAATGCTTAAACAACTATATACAACTAGCTCACTTAGTTAAGTGATTAATAATGGTCAGCACATAATGATTGGCTTTCTCAGTTTTTAGTAGAGGATTTGAACAGTAATATTTACAACAAAGTTGTACTCTTGAAGTGTTCTTATCCAATATACATTCACAATTTCTGGATTTTTGAAGCTCATTAGCCATTTTGAATGTTGTATAATCAGGACCAGATTAAGCCTACTGGGACCCAGGAGCTAATATAATTTTAGGGGCCCATCAATAATATTATTTTATGTATTTTTTCGAAGTTGATAGTGCCTCCAATGGTGCAGTTGTTTGGAGAAACTGGACAACAAACTGTTGATAATATGATGC
>NW_013666749.1:322079-327252 GCF_000517525.1 Limulus polyphemus
TTCAATAAGCAATCCTGAAAAATATTTGGGGGTGCTTAACTTTTTTCCAGGTGTATATTATTTTATGTATTTTTTCGAAGTTGATAGTGCCTCCAATGGTGCAGTTGTTTGGAGAAACTGGACAACAAACTGTTGATAATATGATGCAAAACCTAATAATCTTTATTAGTCTCATATTGGGACCTTAACTACTGTGATCTTCAGTGAATGAATGAGAACTTCATCCCTACCTTCTATATGACCAAGAGAATCCACTTTTGTGATAACGGGTGACTGTTTTCCAATACAATTCCCATCTGGTCCCATGAATACACAAACAAACTTCCTGAGCAGTTCACTTAATCCATGTCTCTGTGTTCAGCTCTGATAATTAGCAGAATCCACAACTTCAGATGCTTTGGAAGTTGCAAATTCATTCTTATTCGTGGTAAAGTGGATGTAACATAAGATTTTCAGTTTCTTTGTGTCACCTCCATTTTGTCACTGTGCCAATGATTATTCCAGCTTGGAGTTGAATATTTGTTGTTACATATTAGCATTGGAACATTATCCATGCATAGGCAAATTTGTGTTCGAGTTGGTTCAGCCTTCTTTAAATTGCTTTATCACTGCAGCAGAAAACTACAATGCATTAGACTACGTACATAGTACACCATGAAACACCATTTGCAACATTTGATAGTATCACTACCTCCTTCTTAACATGCATGCAGTTCACATTTTTGGACCCAGTCTGGTCGGAACTGTATGGTTTACCAGGAAGATGCTAACTACGTGCAGATCATTTGTATGAAAATATAGAAAAACAACAACTAGATGACATCTAATTATATATTCTATATTATTTATAAAAGGGTAAAATATGATGATACTAATTTCATCATACCTGCTTCCTAATATATAGGTAATAATCATAATATATTTCTCTTATCTGACCACTAGTTAATAATCTCACCTCAGACTTTTTATACTCTGAGGCCAGTAAAACCTTATCACTCAATAAAAAAATAAATATATATCTTACTGAAATATGATGTAGTATTTGAGAGCCTAAGTTAATATAAATCTAAGGATATGAAAATGGTATAATTGCGCATATGATTAATTGAAGATAAAATTTTCAAAGATTCTTATATTACTTTTATACCTCTTGTGAGATAAAATATGTTAAAAACCACCTTTGTATTAACTAGTATGTTAAAAACCATCCTTGTATTAGCTAGACATCTAAAGGGGCATCAAATCTTGGGAAACTTAAGATTCGTTCTTCAATGGGCATATAGTATGTAACCAAGTTTTTTAATTAAAAGATTTAAAGATTGTAATATCTTTATGGAACACTTATAGAATTATTTGGTGATAATGATGATATATGAGTTTATATTTTGTAACTCGGTAAAAATTATATTTGTTATATATATATATATATTCCTGCAGTATTACCAAAAGTATTGGTACAACACGTATTGAGAAAAGGCTTTTGCTTTTGAGCCGTCATTGTACTAAGGCGTAGGCCCATATTTCATTCTAATCTCAGCCTGCACTGTGTTATTATCACTTGTCACCAATCGTTTTCCTATCTCTTGTGTTCCTCCAACAGCGCACCAAACTGTTCCAGAATATTTCAGTTTGACTCATGTCAGGACACTAGGCTCCCCAAAGCAGATTGTGATCGTTATCTTCTTCAAAGTAGTCTTAGACATAGTGTGTATTATCATTCTAAAACGTCTTCGTGTATTCCATGAATCAGTAATGTTCATAATACCACAGTATGAGAAAACATTTATTGTTTCCTTAACTTTTACGAGTGTACAAAATCAAGATTACTTAAAACCAAGTCTACATCACTTTTCACAGTCATACCCAAATATTTTTCAAGTTGTCTGCATAGTCATGCTTGTCTGGCCAAATCAAGCAACAAATCAACCATTTCACGTATATGTTTTCATCAGTTATCAAGCAACGAATCAACCATTTCACGTATATGTCTTCATCAATTTTCTCCCCGGTCTCCAACCCTCGAGGCACCATAATAGTTGACACTAACATTTCTTTTAATCCTGCAAGATAGAGATCTTTCTGTGTAGTTAATACGCTGGCTTGCAATCCTCATTTCAGTTTTGGATAAATGTTTTTTTCATAACGTGTTTCATAACATCATGCAAATAATTACTAATACGTTGTTTTCAAATCGATATTTTACTGATGCACGTACCTTGTTCTTCAGTAAATTACCAGTAACAGATTTGAATTCTACTGAAAGGACACTCAAATCACAAAATGCTGCATTTGATAACCATTCATTTTTAAAAATCTGTTTTCTTTTTATCATGGCACATTGACTTCAATAACTGTTTGAATCAGCTGCTGACATTTATAATCCTGCCATGGAATTCTTTTGAAACAGATCAATTACTAAATGAGATTATTCTGTCACAACAGTCCCCCTGTGGGACAGTGATAAGTTTACGGACTTAAACGCTGAAAGTAGGAGTTCGATTCCCCACGGTGAACATAGCAGATAGCCCAATGTGGTTTTGTTCTAAACCAAACAACAATAGCAATTGTCACAATAAGTGACACCGATGACACAGAAAATAAATATCAATACATTATTGTTAAATCTTAATATACATATATTGAGTCAAACCATACCGCATTAAACAAAATTAGGCCTAATTTCTTTTTGCCTCTTTTTTTTATTTATTTCAAAGTTTTGCAGACAGCGATACTCAATATCTGTACAAAAGAGTAATGGAAGAGGACAACGAAAACATAACAAAAAGCTTCTTCAAGAATGTTGTTGAAGAAATTAATGAAAGAAAAGCCGCGAGGATGTCATCAGCTACCTACGTTCCAGTGTCTAGTCCAACAAATGTTGAAGATAAACCAACTGAGGATTCTCTAATTGAACTAGCAGAAGATAAGCACGACGGTAACGTCAACAATGATAATCCGATTGTAGACGGTAACGTCTCCAGCAAAACAAATGTTATGGAGAGCACATTACCACAGCCAGATTATCCATCTATTGATAATACCGATGTTACTGATAGTGCTAACAATGACGACGGCCAAAACGTTGCGGTTGACACGGAGTCAGCTGATGATACTGATGACAACATAAATGATCCAAACAACCAGAACAGAAAGAAATCGGTAGTTACGTTTAATGAGGAATTAGAAGTAATCACCTACGATAATAAGCAATGAAGATGGTTCCAGTGAAAAAAATGTGGAAACCTCTCTTAATTTTCACATGCAAATTCTGATCACTGAATAAATTAATTTTTACGTAACAAAATTATAACCTTCAAAAATAATAGAGTATTGCAATATGTTGAATATAAACTAAAGTAATGTTTCAAGAAAGACGAAATCAAGCAAATAACTGAAAACGTCAGTCATTACTGATTAATGGAAATATAATTAAAAATTGTATATTTTCAGGATGAATAATGGCGTAAAGTTAGCAAAAGTATCATAACGATTGTTGAAAGGATGAACTGCTGTTTTGCAGAATGTTTAATTTCAAGAACAATGTCAATAATTTCCATAACAATTGTCATAATTACAGACTAGTTGAAAGTTTCAGTGGTGTGATAACTTGTCCTTATGTATACTTTGCAAAACACACTTGCAAGATAGGTTACTACGATGTGTTTCAGGTGTATCTTGTTTGTACTTTGTAAAACACACTTGCAAGATAGGTTACTACGATGTGTTTCAGGTATATCTTGTTTGTACTTTGTAAAACACACTTGCAAGATAGGTTACTACGATGTGTTTCAGGTATATCTTGTTTGTACTTTGTAAAACACACTTGCAAGATAGGTTACTACGATGTGTTTCAGGAAGTTATTATTACTTATATTCGTCAGCATTTGCTCTTTAGTGATTGCATAATTTAGATTTTGAAAATATGTACTATATAAAACTGATTTAACTATCTTCATAGGTATTTAAATGTAAGGATTCTTAATTATTGTCATTGTTTCAATGTTCTTTTATTTGACCTTTAAAATGGAGAAGCAATACTTTAATTAATGAATAAAATATAGGAACTTCTTATTAATTGTAGTTGTTATTACATTCGTGTATGAGTTAACTTTAGTTAACTTATCGTTTTATTGACATTTATAACGCTGTAATTAAATATGACGTGAAATTAAAATAAATTGTTGATTTATGTAACTCTACGGAAAATCCTTTGTTCTTTAATAGTGTAACTTTACTGTTGATAATAAGGCTGTTCTGTTATCCATATAAATCAACTTATTTTGTTATAACATGTGAATTTTTATATTATGTTTCTATTATCATGAACGCTATTAAAATCAGATATTGATCAAAATTAAACATTTTATGGATGGTGAAATAACTTAGGTAATATTCTGAAACTTAGATTTTACATTGAAAATAAAGTGACAGTTTCTTATATGTTACTTTGATATTGTTAAATAATGTTACTTTAAAGTTGTCGTTTTCGTTTCACAAAACTTCATGTTAATACTCATAATGAAGAAAAGAGAAATAATGACGAAGTAAAAAAATACAAATATTTGCATAAAAGACGTGTTTGATAAGTAAACGACACTGAAAATGAAATTGCCCCTTCCCCCAATGACACAGCGTTAAGTCTGAAGGTTTACAACACCAAAATCCGGGTTTCGGCACCCGTGGTGATCAGAGCACAGATATCCCATTGTACAGCTGTGTGCAAATGAAATTAATAAAAAAAGATTTACATTCATAGATGTAATAAAAGCATAAATAATCACTACAGTATTTTTATTATTCTTGTAATAAGAACCAAAGTGTTTTGCATAATATTAAATCTGAATTAATAACAGATTTTGATTTTATAAATACGACTTTGTGAGGAAGTTTCACGTTACAACCATATATTACCAAAAAGCTCCTGATAAAATCGTATAAGGAAAAACGTTATAAATCAGTAATAATGTGATATTTTTTATAAAATAACAAAAATTTATTAGAGTTTCAAACCAATGAAAATCGTTGTTTTCATTGTTCTAAATTTTCTTGAAACACAATATTCAAATCTGCTCTCAGATTGTTGTACTCTTATGTATGTATATATATATATATATATATTAAGCAAGTAACACACACACACACATATATATATATATATATTAAGCAAATAACA
>NW_013666749.1:327629-329346 GCF_000517525.1 Limulus polyphemus
GTATATGATATTAAGTAAATAACACACACATATATATACATACATATAACTGGATCTATAATTTAAAATTAAAAAATATCATCCGGCTTCTAACGTAAGAAAGACTTCCCAGTGGCTCAGTGGTAATTTGAAGGCTTATAACACTAAAAACCGGGTTTTGATACCCGTAGTTGGCACAATATAGATAGGAAGCTATGTAGTTTTATGCTGAACGGCAAACAAACTAACGTAAAAAGATTATTGACGCTATTCTGCTTATAAAAAGAATTTAAAAAGGCTTGTTTGTCAATGCTCTACTGAGAGGTTTGTTTACTTTCACTAAAAAACTTTTCACTCATAACACTCAGATTGTAAGTTGACACAACATGCGACTGGAAACACTAGGGACCATCAAAAATATCGTGAGACATTTATTTAAAACACTTTTTCTTATTGTTACCATGGCTGGAAACATCGTAGTCATTTATTTAAAAACATTAAGCCTAATTTGAACTTGATTGCAAGATATATGATTTCTGTAGCGCATTCATTAAAGAAGTCTTGTTCAAACTTCTTTCACAGTGGTAACAAAGTCAAAGACTAAAACTTGAAAAATAACCGCGTTTACAATAAAAAAGTATCTTGCTAATGGCTCTTTTTTTTTCTCATATACCATAGCTTCGTTCGATACATAAATTCCTTTCAATAATAATGTCGTCTAGAGAAATATCACCGAAAACATCGTCTCCTACTACGCCTTCAAACACCACCTATAAAACAAAAAAAATTAATTAAAAAATAATAATAAAGAATTTAATTCCATTTTACTGTTATTGAATTGTTCACACTCTAATGTGGATAAATGTATTTTGCAGAAATCACAGGTTTTAGGCGTTAAAGCATTAGGTAATTTGGCTTTTCAAGCGGTTCGGGTTTTCTGTTTTAAATTATAGGTGTACTCGATACTAAGTGACATACATTTGTAATATGTCAGAAGATTGAACAGCATTCAGTTTTGCTGTAAAAACGACTCGTCATAGTAAAAAATTAAAGAATAAAAAGTCACCGACTTTTCAAGCAAAGAAAACGTTGATCACTAAACCTGACTAGAAACATTAGCGGTAAAATTTGACCAGTAATTTCACTGATCATGTAATTTGATTAGAAGCACTAAGTAAAAATAAAATTACTAAAGGCAATGATTATATAATATTTGACTTGAGAAAACACCATTGACAATATTATTTGACTAAGAATAGTCACTCTAATGTTTGACCGAGAAGATTGGCTATAAAATTTGAGTAGGAACATTACTCACTATAAAATTTGAGAAGGAGTTGTGGCCATAAGATGTGACTGGGAACATTATTATAAAATATGATTAGAAGCTGTCGCCTAGAAGATGTGACTGGGAACATTAATTATAAAATATGATTAGAAGCTGTCGCTAGAAGATGTGACTGGGAACATTAATTATAAAATATGATTAGAAGCTGTCGCCAGAAGATGTGACTGGGAACATTAATTATAAAATATGATTAGAAGCTGTCGCCAGAAGATGTGACTGGGAACATTAATTATAAAATATGATTAGAAGCTGTCGCCTAGAAGATGTGACTGGAAACGTTAATTATAAAATATGATTAGAAGCTGTCGCTAGAAGATGTGACTGGGAACATTAATTATAAAATATGATTAGAAGCTGTCGCCAGAAGATTTGACTGGGAACATTAATTAT
>NW_013666749.1:330250-346858 GCF_000517525.1 Limulus polyphemus
TGTTTGGTATTGGCTAATGGTTAGATAAACAATGTTTGGTATTGGCTAATGGTTAGATAAACAACGTTTGGTATTGCTCGTATATTACTCACTCTGATTTCAGTGTTGTTCAGAGGAATGTTTATCACTGATTGAAGCCAAATGTCTCCATGGTTACCGGTTTCTTTGAATAACATAGTTTCTTCCAACTCCCCATTTTTTTCACTCTTGTGTAAAAACGCCTGCAGCGTCCCCACACTTTTTCCATACATATGATACCAAAATGTTAAACAAAAGCCTGTTTTTGAGGCAGTTAGCCATGGTGTCATTAGTCTAGCTGTTTGGTATGCTCTTCTGGGATTAGATGTTTCGATGTAAAGATAGTACCCTGTAAATGTAGAGGTAAAAAGTTTTTCTTAATACAAACCGTTCCTTTAAAACTACATTAAGTCAATCATATTCTGAAATAACGTTGTTTAAAGTGTGATTGAAGGTCGACATACACAAAACTGGAACGCACGTTCGCTACGATCTTAACTTTATTGCTAAATGAAGCATAGTTAACTCAAACCATTTGGTGTGTGTTACTCATGGACAATCTTAGTGTTTTGAAACATTGATTTGGGAGTTTATGTCTTTAATTCATAATTCAGTAGAATAAAATTTATAAAATGTGAAGCAAACAAAGTGACAAAATTATGACGTTTTTCCCTTTTCCTTTGAAAAAAAGATGAAAATCTCAACAATATAATCAAGACATGCAGATATAACGAGTTTAGTTATGATTTCACTTAGTCATTCTCATTTTTATTCTAAAATTCACAAACCTTTACACACCAGTTTTTAATCTTATTGAACCTAGAAGCTGCCTTTCTAAGTCTAGCAGATCATTGAAGTTGTTCACTAAAAAAACTTTTTTTATATTCTGGTGCCCGGCATGGCCAGGTGGTTAGGGTGCTCGACTCGCGCTGTGCCAGGTCGCGCGTTCGAATCTCTGTCCTACCAAACATGCTCGCCCTTTCACCCGTGGGGGCGTTATATAATGTGGCGGTCAATCCCACTATTCGTTGGTAAGAGCCATAACTATATTGGAAAATAAACTTTTGAAACTAAGATCTTCTTTCACAACGTTTTAAATTTAGACTTTAACGATAAAATAACAAATAAAAATGTATTATACAGGATAGGGTGAACTTCTCGATACAGTGTATAGAGATAAAAAGTAGGATTTACAAAATAACTAACGTTCGGAAATCTAAAAAAAAGAACAGGTATTTTTTCAACCTGATCATATTTAACCATATCAAAGTATGCACTTGCCCAACACAAGTGTGGGTGTATTAACTATCTAGAGGTAGGAAAAAGTACGATTTACAAAAAAGTTACGGTTATTTAACTTGGTAACATTTCTTTATGTTTAACTTTAGGATAGGATCTAAATTCGTAATTATAACACACTTTTATAACACGGGAAAGAGATTGATATTCATACCTGACCCTTGAACCACACCTGGTAAGTTATATGTCGTGTGATCCATCTTTGGACCAGTGTTACGTGTGGGAGTCTGACCTTTGTGTCTTGTCCAGTCAAAATTGTCGTACATCACCTGATGCAGGTCACACAAATCTTCATCGAATGAACACGACACAGATGCATCTGCACAAAAAAAGTAAAAATGTATACTTAGGTAATTAGTCGCAACAAACAGGGTGATTCACCCAATCAACCACTTCTTAAGAAATAAGGCAACTTTGTTAAATAATAAACATATAAAGGACAGGTTGACAGTAATATTTCAGTGAATTGTTAACAAACGTCACATTTATGCAGAATATAAACTTTTATTCAATAAGAATTTTAAAAGCCATCGAATGATAGTTTAATTAATAGTGAGTATTAAAGGTCGCTCACTGTTATTGCTGTAATGCTGATTTTTGTGCTGTTTCGTTATTGTTGTTGTTTTCCACTAATATGATACACGTATATACTAACCTTCTATAAGCAAACAGTAATAATTGAAAAACTAGCGTTCGGTAATTAAAGCAATTGAAATAAAACGTACGATTCACTAAAACTAGTGTTCGGAAATTAGAAACAAATGGAACAGTTTCACTGTTGACCATCACTAACACAATTTCAGAAAACATTTTAAAAAACGTACCAAAAGTTCAGGTAGTATACACTTAACATCGTTAACAGAAAAGGGGACTAAACATACTTTAAAAAAATGTCAGCATGAACATGAAGCTTTAGTTAGATATTCTAGCGAATGAAAAGGGAATGACATCACTAATGACGTTCCATTGCGTTCCCAACAGCGGTGAAAAACTCAACAAAGCCTTGTAAATCCTACTTTACTGCCATCATTTCACAGAATCGGTTACACTAAAATTATCGCTACTGAACTTCTAATAAATTTGACTCCTTAAAACATTTATCTTTTACAAATACCTGTAATAGGAAAGCATTCAGGAAAGGGAGCGTTCCATCCTACACTTCCATCAGGAAATTTCCGACGGTATACTCGAGCAGGCCCAGTGAGTTTAAATCCTTCATCACAAGCAAATCCCAAGATTGCGCCAAGAATAGGTATAACGCCACCCATTATTTTTCCGTGGGGAAATGAAACAGTAGGTTGGCAGAACCGCTGCAGTTTCACTAAAACGAAACCGGAAACCGTTCATTTAGCAAACGATCATCATAATAAGGGTTTTTGAAGAATGATTTATTTTGAGAAAAAATTATAAATCGATGTGTATCTCTGAAACGAAGCATTTAATGGTTGTGAAAAACAAGAATTAAGATTATTTTTTAAGTTTCATTGTTAAATATAATGTAAAAAATATGTAAAATACACGAAAATGCATAAAGTTTCTCTTACTATTCATGATATGGTAAAGTGTCTTGAATGTTTCCCTCTTTTATATTTCTAACCTTTTTAATGTTTGGTTTATTTTGAATTTTGCGCAAACCTATTCGCGAGTCACTAATTTAACAGTGGTAGACTAGAGGGAATCAACACCACCCACTGCCAACTCTTGAGCTACTCTTTTACCAATGAATAGTGGATTGGCCGTCACATTATAAGACCCCCACGGCTGAAAGGGCAAACAAGTTTGGTGACGTAGATTCGAATCCGCGAACTGCAGATTGCGAGTCGAGCGCCCTGACCACTATGTCACTTTTTAAAATGAGATATCACAGTGTGAATAACTCTGCTCTGACGTTAAAAAGCTAGTTTATTACCAGCACTCATTGAAAATAAAGTCGTATTTTAAGAGAATACATTTTTCACACACACAATATTTTGGTATTATGAAATATCATATTATATTTGTTTCTATGAATTATAGTCTTCCTTAGGCAACCTTAGAAATACTCTTTGGGCGGGCACACATATCAAGATCGATAATTAAATTTATCAAACATTTTGGTTTTGTGGTTGAGCCTCCAGTAAGCCGTATGGGTCGAGCGTGGCCTAGTGGTTGCGTCCCGGAATGTGAAACTGAAGGGTAGTGGTTCGCGTCCCGTTGAAAAATAACCAAAAAACACGTTCCACGCTGTGGAGCTCCGAGTAGGAATGTTATGAGATTAGCGGTCAAATACCACTATTCAATTAAAGTAGTCATATAGTTGTGGAACGTTATGAGATTAGCGGTAAAATACCACTATTCAATTAAAGTAGTCATATAGTTGTGGAACGTTATGAGATTAGCGGTAAAATACCACTATTCAATTAAAGTAGTCATATAGTTGTGGAACGTTATGAGATTAGCGGTAAAATACCACTATTCAATTAAAGTAGTATTACATAGTTATAGTTCATGATGCTTCTACTCTAATTAGATATGTCTAGTGCAAGAAACCCTTGCACGAATATCCGAAACAAACAAACCAGGAAACCAATAAAGTCCAACCACCTTTTCGAAACGCAAAATATCATGACAATTTAACAAGATGTGTTGTCGATATTTTCCTATTTGTCCCAAAGATTTGAGGATATATATACATGGCAGAAAGAAGTTGCATTAAACATATAAAAGTATTTTAAGTTTGTGTGCAATAAAAAAATTTGATGAGTCGTTGTACAATTTCTACAAGAACCTTCTGTCAATACACCTTAACATATTCAAAAGCATATATTAACTATTAAACAAGGAAATGCACAAAAAAAAAAAATTAAAATGTTAATGATTTTACATTTAATAAAAAAATTATATTTAAATATTTGATTCTATATGCTGTCAATATTACTTTGTTTCGCAATTATGAAAGCCCTAATAATTATATCATTTATGAAAAGTTTGGTAAAAACATACATTAACAAATCTGCGAAATTTTTGTGACTACCAAAAATAGTTTTCTTTGTAAGATTCAACTTTCTTGACGAGAGGCTGGGGTATCTAATGAGTAACTGTTTCACTCTGAAGGTTTTCTCAAGCAAGATACTTCTCAACAACTTACGAGTATCGTGACATTCGTCTGGACTACAAATCCTTCTTTGATGTTGTGTCTTTTGTGGACATTTGCTGCCAAAGTGATTACTTAAGCGGCCTCGCTTTATTGCATAATCTGCTGTTTTCACGTGAGTTGCACACGTTCGTTGACGATCTTGAACGCCGTATCCACGTGTGACCGTACAGGGAGACCACGTGCTCCATTCTGTCCATTTTTCAGCTTCTGGCTCCGAAAGATTCTTTGTGTTGAATTAATTAGAAAATAATCAGTACCCAATGTATATACTTTGACCAATCAATGCATTTGATTGTGTCTTATCAGTCATTTTGCTTCTAAAAACTCGACTTTTCATTAAGAAAAATGCTTTTATATCACAAAATAATACATAATAATTTCCAATTTTACAAGTAATTTTTACAACGTAATCAAATAATAAAATCCACAGTTCATATTTGCAAAAATACACAGACCAACGAAAAACCTTTAGTTAACCTATGATAAATGTTATAATTACTTTGTTATACACATGATACAATAACAATGCTGAGCAAAAACATTTAAATCAAGATGACTGACTACTGAGAAAAAATTAATGAGCCCCATAATACTTCACATATCACATTATTATATTTCCCCTGCCTCTTTGAGCAAAACGATTTAGAACGATTATGCTTACCAAATTACTTGAGTTGGGACAAAGTATCCACTTAATACTAACCCACTGACCGACCAGGTATATTACAATCACATGACATGCAAGGATAATGTGCCTTAGAAATCAATATCTTTTTTGAGTTTCATAAATAGAGTAGAAAAGCATTAAATTAATAAAACAAATAAATAGATATTAACGTTGTGTTAAATCCGGTTATTATTAATAAATTCCATTACCACTACTTACAGTACATTTCTACATTACAATGCACAAAGGCATATAAACGTATTATATATAATATGTATTTATATGTTAAGATAAGACAACGGTTCTGCTAACAGTAGAATCTAACGAAAAAGGACATAACACAAGCATGTTTTTCTTCCTTATATTATTCCTTAATTTCAAACAAGGCCTAAAATAAATATATAGGGCAGGGGGGAAAACTAGTATACACTAAGTTGGGTTATTAGATTGTATCTTAGTACGTACGATAGATGATACGTTCTCACGGCTGTGATACTCCTAATTCTACTGATACATTTCGTACTTGGACAGATTTTAGTATTTTCACACTGCAGTTTTTAACTAGGTTTTGTTTATTAATCGTATTTGTGCGACGTTTTTTGTTTTTGATGTAGTTATTTGGCATTATAAATATTTATATATATACATGTTTAGAGAAAGACATTTTTCAGTTCGTATAACAATATGCAATTTGATATCGAGTTATATAAGGAGATCAGTTCAGGCGATCTATGTAAATCGATCAAAGGATGTACTTCTCAGGAAAGTGAAAAACCAACAAAAAACATAATTATTCGCAGCTACAAATGAACGGCGACTTTAAATAGTGTAAATATTCTATTTATGCACCACCCGGTATCATGTTTCGACCAAGACCTCTAGCATGACAAACCTGTGTTCTGTCAACTAGTGGGTCAGCCCTTTAATAAATGCTAGTTAGAGAAATTTCAAGAACTTAAACTACCATAAACTCCTGCTGAAAATCAACTGCTCAGAAGTGTACATGTTTTGATTAATGCAGTATAATTCTGTGCAAACGAACTTCTACAACAGTAGACTGACCTAAAATGATTTTGTTTTGCTCAAACCGACTTCTACAACAGTAGGCTGACCTAAAATGATTTTGTTTTGCTCAAACGGCCTTCTACAACAGTAGGCTGACCTAAAGTGATTTTGTTCTGCTTAAACGGACTTCTACAACAGTAGGCTGACCTAAAATGATTTTGTTTTGCTCAAACGGACTTCTACAACAGTAGGTTGACCTAAAGTGATTTTGTTCTGCTCAAACGGACTTCTACAACAGTAGGTTGACCTAAAGTGATTTTGTTCTACTCAAACGGACCTTCTACAACAGTAGGCTGACCTAAAATGATTTTGTTTTGCTCAAACGGACCTTCTACAACAGTAGGCTGACCTAAAGTGATTTTGTTCTACTCAAACAGACCTTCTACAATAGTAGATTGGTCTTAAATGGGTAACCAAGCCAGTTTGCTTTAGAAAACTGAATTTGATTTGATATACTTTACTATCGCTCTGTACAAACTGTTCAGCTTAGAAAAAGAAGAGTTAATGTCATAGGCTCAGGAATTGTTCTGTTAAAAAAAATCAGATTTGACACGTTTTATGCGTTGGTTTGGAGTTGAATGACTTACTCAAAAGATTCGTTTGAGATGAATAAATCTCTTAATTTGATAAGGTTTCAAATAGTTTTGGTTAAAGAAAGATTTCCATCTGTGAAAGTCTCAGATTCTTCTGCTTAACTTATTTTCTTAGTTGGTCTACCTAAAAACAAAACATCCTGCAATGCCCTTTAACATTTAAAAAAAAGATCAAAATGAACAATCTAATCTTATATTACCTCTGTTTTTGCTCCAAATAATGGCAAAGAAATCCACAAACAAAGAAGAGACCAAGAAGTTAAGTTTAAAAATGCGTTTCTTCTAGAACAGCTATCTTGATATAACTTTCTGAATTTCATCTTTCGACTTTATGAATCTTCTTGGAGACTATGTATGAGTAGTGAAAGATCCCACTATGACCAGCAACACTTTTGTGGTCTACATATTTATATGAGTGTAAATTATTCTTACACCCACTCTCTATGTTTGGTGCATAATGGTAAGCATCTGGAATACTATTATTTTTACATATTTTTGAAGTATATCTTGCGAAAGACTACCAGAACTATGAGTGAGAGGAGGCGGTGATGTTACATGTTTTGACACATTTACTGTTAGAGTTCTTTGAATATTCGTTGTATGTATGAAGTGAAGAAATTCGAGGAAGTGTTCAAGTTTTACACATACAAGGTTTGGTTAGGTCAACATTCTATCCTGTTCTCTGTCCGCAAAAGTTTAACTCAGCAACCAACTGGGATCAGTGAAAAATGATTCTTTAAGTGATGTAACCACGCAGAATTGTATATGTATCTACTCTACGTACAGAGGCAATTAAGACTTTGGACAGCTTGTCTGTGACATGACGTAGTACAGTGTCAGCTTTCATTCTGTTTGTCTTGATGTAATCCACTTTAGGATTGTTCCGCTAAAAGGTTAATCATTTAGGAGTGCAGTTAAATGTGAGCCTGGTTTAAGTTCCGAAATGAGTTTGAGCAACATTATCTAGGATGCTGACGTACTGGAAGTATCTAGAACGCTAGTAAAAAACCACAGTAAATGGAACAGACTGTCCTGATATAGGAGAAATTAGTTCTGACACATTTGCGTGTCCCCTTTAGTCTCACGTTTCATTTACTGTGTTTTTCCACTGTGTTATTTAATTGTATTGTGCCCACCACGGTAACGATTCATTCTGCATTTGAAAACAATATTTTATTACAATTAGTTATTTAAGGTTATACTTAATTTATTATTGTATCAGGAACATGTCACAAGAGAGCTTTGTCACAAATTTTATTTTAGTTATTTATAACACTTATTCGCTTGGAGACTTTCGTACTAATTAAAGACACCCTACCCACACCTCCATCGGTCGCGTTCGTCAGTAGGTTTACGTAAAGATTATACCTCAAAATTACTTTACTTTGCTAAACTAGTAAAAAACCACGATCTCATTCTCGTGTGAAGAGCCTGTTTCAGAGATCACGCTGCACTCTCTGTATATACAATAAAATGGTGATTATAGCGACTAAAGATTGAACTTCAGAGTAAAGGTCGGTATTAATGTTGCATGTTCAGGGTAAAGGAGGATATTAATACTGCATGTTTAGGGTAAGGGAGGATATTAATGGTACATGTTCAGAGCAAGGAAGGATATCAACGGTGAATGTTCAGGGTAAAGGAGGATATTAAAGGTGCATGTTCAGGGTACAGAAAGTTAATAATGGTGGTTGTTCAGGGCTAAAAAGTATATTAATGGTCTATGTTTTTAGTTAATGCAAGTAGGAGTCATATTGGATCCTTTTTAGTGTATTTTATGTCAGTGATTTTGCAGTCTTTATCATCAGAGAATGTGAATACTGTTCCTATCGTCTCTCTATATACTTACATCTCTTTTTTGTTAAAGCATAAATAGCTTAATGGTGTACAAAATGCATGATATAGAGTATTCCGCATGTTTGAAAACATTGTTCACATTGTTTTTACTAGCAGTAACGCTGCCCTACATTTTCTAAAAAATGATTTTTCTTGGAAGCACTGCACGGGAAAAGTGTTCGGATGGATGTGCTGATATAAACTGTAATATTTTATATATTAAAAGTGGTATCCTTTATTTAAAAAAAACAGTTTTTAAGAACTCCATTTTTTGAGTATTATATTTACAAATTACATCAATAAAGATATAATCAAACTCTCACGTACAGTCCTATTGAAAGTCGTGTTCTTGTTGTGGGGAGAGTACTTTTATTTAAAATTGTGTTCAATTATAAAAAAATGGTTGTTGCAACCATAGTTATTTTTCTGTCTGAATCTTTAATAACGAAAGTATGAACTTTTTTTTATGAAATGTTGTTTGTGGTGCCATTTAATAGATACATGTATATACATAGATACGTATACACGCTACGCCCATTACAGTAAGATTGTTTTCTGTGAGCGGCTAGAATTAGTTCCAAATTCTCAATATAACTTCTAAAGAAGTAGTCAGTTTATAGTTGGAGTATCACTTCGTCATTCACACCAAGACAACCTTATACTGTTATTTATTTCCAAGCGTGTACGTGAAATACTATGTTTGTTTCAAAGTTTCATTAAAAGGACAGCTTTTTGGCTAACATTCTTCTCTACTGTTTACCTATATTTCAGCACTGATATTCTGAATAAAATTAGTAAGTCTGCTTTAGAAACAAAGACGTAATGTAGTCATAACATGATATATTTAAAAAAATTATCAGCAGTGAAAAAAGTTTTCATTAAACTATAAAGTGCAGTTTTAATTCTGTTTGTAACTTTGTATTTGTATTTTGTGTCGCTGTCCCTAATTTTGAACTATTGAACAGAGAGAAGGCAGCACCCTACCACCTACCATTCATGCTAAAGGATCGGCTGTCTCTCTTATAACGCACACCTTAACTAAGTGCGGGTATTATTTTATAGTATCATACAATTTCGAATCAGGCCCGCCAGCTTCGAAATCCAGAGTTCTACTACAAGGCCAACCCTGACTCCCTAATTCCAAAGTGGAGCAGTGAAGATAAGAAGTTTTTCATTCTATTCAACTTCTGTTGTGCAAAGCAAGACAGATAAATTCTTAATCTTACTAGTCTATAATAATAAAAGGGAGTTTCTGTGTGTGTATGACCGCAATAACTCCAAGAGGAAAGAACCTGGAAACCTGAAATTTTGCACACATACTAAGTGGACCCTTAGGGTGTGCATCTGGATATTATTACTTACCCATGTGCATGCGCGCTTGCGCGTGCGCATCTCTTTCATGAGGAAAGCAAGCAAAAAAACACATAGAAAAGAAGTGTGACCACCATAGCTCCAAAGAAAAAGAACGTAGACACCTGAAATTTTGCATCCATACTGAGTGTGTGCACTCCAATATTACTTATTTTATCTACATGCATGCGCGTGCGCATCTTTTTAATGAAGCAAGCTAACGATAAACCACATAAAAAAGAATATGTTACCACCATAGCTCCAAGAGGAAAGAGCCTAGAAACCTGAAATTTTGCACCAGTACTAAGTGGACCATGAGGGTGTGCACCTGAGTATTATTACTTATCCACGTGCGTGCATAATGAAGCAAGATAGAGAAAAACCACATATAAATATAGTCAGACAGTCAGACACGCACGTGTGTGCGCATATTTTTATGAGGCAAGGTATAGAAAGGAAGTGTGAATATTGTTACCAAGGTTTTGATATATGAATGAAATTCTTTGAGGTACTATCAAGTCAAGAATAAACAACAACATCAGTAGGAACTTTTCTGTGTATCAACAATATCTTTTTAGTTGCCAAGTCAGTGAATATTATTTCTCTCAACAATAGCAGAATCGACTTTTTGTGTAACAGTGATATTTTTTTTTCCAAAGCAGTAATTATACTGTTCCTTTTAATAATATCAGTACTACGATTTTGGTGCATCAGTGACACTATCTAATAATGACTATAGTTTTTCTTAATAATATGCAGTATGAATTTTTGATTTATCAACGACATTTTAGTTTTGGTTACCAAATCAGTGAACACTGTTTTTCTCAACATCGCGATGGGGTGAATAAGTTGGTCATTCAGAATCTATAGTGTATTTCCTTATATTACAAATAAAAATCACAGATAGACAGACAGACACGTGTGTGCGTGCGCATGCGCATCTTTTTAATGAAGTAAGTTAACGAAAAACCACATAGAAAAGAAGTAGTTCCTTATATAACAACTATTACCTAGATTAGCCATTGCGTTTTGGTAACAATGCGTCCCAACAATTTTTATGCTAAATTGGATTTAGAATACACACACACATTATCAACCTAATAACCAGAGCGAAACCGAGTACTTTCGCTAGCAATTAATAAAACGTAAAAATAAACGCATTGAAAAATGCTATATTATTTAAAACTAAGATCAAAGGAAATTTTAAACTATATTTTGTGAACTTTTACCATTAAAACTCGTTGTTTTATTTACCAAAATTATTACAGAGATAAATTTTCACAATGCAACACTTTATAATCTTGAAATTCTTGTTAACAAGATACGTCTTTTCTGGGTTGAAAGATTACATAGGCAGTCTGATTTTATAACATGCAATGGCAGTGTCGAATGTAGGTAAAATCGTCTTTTAATATTATATGTATATCTAAGCCCAATATGCCAGTTTGTGTAAGATATTCACGTTGATCAAGCTGTCGATTTTTCATAAAAGCAACACGTTGTTCGCTTTTCCTTTTATTAATTATAATTTCGGATGTGTGTGTCAGTGCTGCCACCAGTTGGATGGCATTTTATTCTACTTACTTGTTTAATTGTTTCCGAATTTTAGCGACAAATTACCCATTCATACTGGCAACTTTTAGGCTACTCTTGTCAAATCGAATAATGGTCACTCTTATAGCGCACCCATGACCTTAAAGTGCGGAGCAGGCTAGTGCGGTCACAGTCCACGAACGTGTATTCCTTGAATTTACCTTTCTGGCATTCTAGCCAATCAGCCAGGTCCGTCACAACATGACAAAGGATATAATATACAAGGATCTTGTTGCAAAATGTGTAGTATTTAGATTTAAATTTTCTCTGTATAGCATGGCCACATAGTTTCTGTTGTATAGTAAATATACTGTATTGAGATATCCGTTAAAGCATAGTCCGATTTCGATGTCCCGACTTTTTGGACACCTAGTGAGTGAGTGTGTAACATGGTTCATGACTAACAACTGAAACATTTTATGAATAATTTTCCTAGAAAACCACTTACTAAGTTAAGTAAGGCATGAATATATCTCTAAAAAATGTATGACAGACACTTTGATCTTTGAGCGTCTACCATTGAAAAAAACGTTGATGACGTCAACAATAAATGTTTATATAGTGTTAAAGTTATTAGTGCAAGAACGCTTCTTGGTTTAATTTTTAAAACTCGACAGCTAAGCCTAATTCAGAGTTAAAATTAGGATATCGAAATTAGTAATTATTTTATGATAGGGTTAATCTCGACAGCAATAATAATAATGATAATAGAGATTAGTAATTATTTTATGATAGGGTTAATCTCGACAGCAATAATAATAATAATATTAATAGTTTTGTCAATTTAATTTGTATTTCAAATGTGTTTTAAATAAAATATAGTTGAAGTGCTCATCATTACACTGGATATTAACCAATTAAATCATCATTTTTTGTTAAATGTAAGAAATTATTTAACTTCCCTTTTTACAGAGTGTTTGTTACACTAAATTCAATTCAATGTTCAAGGTTTTGCTGACTAAGAACACTCAAGAAATGGAATGGTCATATATCTGAAATAATCCAAATTTACTATGATCTTTAACAAATTAGATTTCATTTTTTCTCTCCATTAGAACACTAGAACCCGAAACTGGAATTAACTTGTACTTTGTTAAACAGAATAAATAAATTCATAAGCTCAAAAAGCCATATGCCAAGTACGTAACTTACCTTTATTGACATAAACAGATTCCAGGGGCAGTGTTGTCCCGTCTAAATGTATATGTGACGGGTAAGTCGTCATTGCCTGACCAATGGAAACATTGCCCAAAAGAAACAGGAATTGTCCTCTGGTAGATGACAACACTCCATACTCTTGATCAACCCATGTTTGAATTTAATTCATGATAAAAATAAAGATGAAATAATACCGCTGTTTTTATTTACATGCTCAGTGTCTTCTACGTGCTTTTTTAACTTACTTTTTTTACAGACAGTGTACTGGATTTAATTAGAAAGACGTTCGTTATTTATGATCGAAAGTAGTGCAAAGTAATAGGAGTGGTTTATAGAGTACAACAATATTGACAATGCCATATGCCCATCACGTGGCTGTTAAATATGCCGAGGAAGTGAGAAGACTTTAGCACATGCAAAAGAGCAGGGTTAAATGATAAACAACCTAGCCCAATGTAGTTAATGCCAAAATGATGATCGAATTATTTTATAATATTAAAAAAAAATATCTCTCAAAATTTGTGGGTGATGTTGTCAAAAGCCGGGCGTTGTCGACATTTCTCGCATTTCGGTCATTGCACGTAGCATACAGAATACTCTGAGCGAAGTATCCTAAAGTTAAAAGCTCAGTTTTATTTTTCCAGTAATTAACACGACAATACAATCAAACACATCAATATTAATAATATACTGTTGATATTGTTTAATGGCTGATTTAAGAACATTATCTATGTATATTATTCACTGCTAGAACGTCATATATATGAAGGGATGACAGGTACGTATTTCAAGAACGGTACTATATCTTTATATGGCATCATGTTTAGGGAACATCATCCATAGTTCAACACTTACTACTTAAATATGTTGACAAATAGCTTAAATATATTTACATTAAACCTAATAATTCTTGTGCACAACATTGTATTGGGATCATGACTTCACAAAATAAATGTAATATTATTACATTAGAAATAATCGCAATTTTGGTCAGAGTTAGTTTTTCCAAAAATAAACCGTTTGTTAATACAACCTTTAACAAAATATGTACAAAAAAGAAGGTTAAACAATTTTGGAAGAAAATTATTTGCTAGCTCACTTCGGATAAATACGTGACAATTATGTCGTCCTTTGTAGCGTAGATACGAGTGTGTCCTTAGCCAATAGCTGATGAACATTTGTAATTTAGAAACGAATATGTCCTCAGTAAAGCATCAATGGTAATTTTATACCTCAGTCATGAATATGACCTCAGCAAATAGCTAATTGTCATTTTGTGGCTTAGATACGAATAGGTATCTAGTATACAGCCGATGGTCACTTTGTAGTTTGGACACGAATATGTCTTCAGTAAATATAGTCGATGGTTACTTTATAGTTTGGACATGAATATGTCTTCAGTGAATATAGTCCATGGTTACTTTGTAGTTTGGACATGAATATGTCTTCAGTGAATATAGTCCATGGTTACTTTGTAGTTTGGACATGAATATGTCTTCAGTGAATATAGTCCATGGTTACTTTGTAGTTTGGACACGAATATGTCTTCAGTAAATATAGTCGATGGTTACTTTATAGCTTGGACATGAATATGTCTTCAGTGAATATAGTCCATGGTTACTTTGTAGTTTGGACATGAATATGTCTTCAGTGAATATAGACCATGCTTACTTTGTAGTTTGGACACGAATATGTCTTCAGTAAATATAGTCCATGGTTACTTTATAGTTTGGACACGAATGTGTTTTCAGTAAATAGCCAATGACCATTTGCAGTATAGACACCTATATGACCACAAGAAATAGTTAAAATAATACCCAGTTTTTTATACTCTGAGGGCGTCTCAAAATTCCACTTCAGATAAGGTTATAAGAAATGTCAGTTTCTTTCTTACAAATTTTTGGTAAAAACCATATTGTTAAGTTGAACTTAAAAACCCATTCTCTGAGATATTTATGGAGTGGGCAACTTGTATATTATAGACTTTCCGAGGAACACGCATAACCTTATTTCTATAGCAGAAATTATTTGTCATTCAAAAAGCATTCTAAACTCGCATATGAATGAGTGTGGAAAGCACAAATATACTAATAACCACCCAGTGAAGGAGGGGATGTTATGACACAGAACATATTACGTTGGACTTGACTAACAGTGACACAACAACAAATCTTCCCTGAGGGTCCATGATGTGATTTCAGGTGGGCAGTAACACAAAAAAAAATACTCACTCCAAAACAACTCTGTCGTTTGTTTTAATGTATTTTCTTTCATAAGTTTGTTGGGTGAGAATCCTCAGTCATGATATCAATATCTGTGGGATCTTGGGTAAATAAAACTTGGGAACTCCTTTTATAGATAAAAGTTGTATAACGCTTAACACTAATACAAATAAAGAAGTTGGGAAAAGATTTAAGCTTCAATCACAACTTAACAAAGCAAGTACTGCTGACAGATTATACATCAAGAGAAATTTTAGTCATTATTCTATCTAAGAACAACAATAAAAAGCTGCTGTTATCTCTTACCTTTTAATTTTAAACATATTTTACATATTTAATAAGATCTTATCATAGCTATAACAGGTATAACGATGATTTTTTTATGGAAAACCCAATATGTATGGTATAGTCAACCATTTCATGCTCAAAAATATAATACAATTTCAAGTATATTTGACTCATGACAATAATTATATCGATTATATGTTACAAAAGGATGCAGGTAAGATACTGCCAGATCTTCAATCATTCTTATATACAGATTTTCTAAATTGGTCGATTTCTGTTGGATATCCTCTTGAATAAGTAATTCTCGAAATGATTTCTTGTGTATACTATTTATTAATTTCACTGAGTATCTTCAGTTCACCTGTTGGTTGTCTTGCTAATATATAATCCTGCTTCTTATTTCTCACAACACATCAGTGGCTGGCTACTCTTTTTAGTCCATGTAAAGTTTACGTGTTTTTCACGCGCTACACTTCCATGAGTAAAAATGTCATACTTTTGTAACCTTTAAAAACACGAGAACAGCTATTTCGCGCCATTATTTAGCTGTTGTTGAATTTCAATACTGACGAAGAAATGAGGAAAGAAATTTGATTTTATTCTTTCTGGACATTTCTTTCTTCTTAGGACAAGATGTTTTGGAGGAATGAAATTTTCATCAAAGTTCATTTCACCCCTTTCCTAAATAAAGCCGTTAGAACCTAATAATCCGTTCCTTCACCCCTTTCCTTACTATCTTCCTGAATAAAGCCGTTAGAACCTAATAATCCGTTCCTTCACCCCTTTCCTTACTATCTTCTTAAATAAAGCCGTTAGAACCTAATAATCCGTTCCTTCACCCCTTTCCTTACTATCTTCTTAAATAAAGCCGTTAGAACCTAATAATCCGTTCCTTCACCCCTTTCCTTACTATCTTCCTGAATAAAGCCGTTAGAACCTAATAATCCGTTCCTTCATGCCCTAGGAAAGAAAATAATTAACAAATAATCAGAATATCACTTGAATTTTTTAATTATAATGAAATATAAAAAGAAAAGTGAAACTACATGAGCAGTTGTTTGATATGTCATTTCTATGATAACAATTTTAATATAATAAAACAATGTAGTATATGGAATAATATAAATAATATCAAAATGTTTCATTTTATTGTAGGGATGACTGTAGAACAAGATACTATATGATAGGCTACTGTAATAACAATAATATCAACACTTGTGATCTTATTGTAGCAATGACAGTAGATGAAGGCAATATATGATAAGCTAATATAATATCAATAATATCAACATTTGTAATCTTATTGTAGCGACGACAGTAGATGAAGGCAATATATGATAAGCTAATATAATATCAATAATATCAACATTTGTAATCTTATTG
>NW_013666749.1:347429-348724 GCF_000517525.1 Limulus polyphemus
TGTTAAAAACTCACAATTTAAAAAAAACGATTATTTTGTACACAATTTTATAAAAATGAGATTGTTTCCATCTCCAAATTACTAAAATACAATAACTTACTGCACAGGATAAAAAGTGGTAAAAAACCCGATGAGACTGGTAAAGATGAACTAGCTGATTTTGCTAAGTATTTTAATACTATGGATAATTCTATAACATTTATTTATGAAGTTGAGATAAATAGTTGTTTATTTTTTTGATGTTTTAATAAAAATAAGTAAAAATTGGAAACTACCATTCATTGTAAACCTTTCTCTGTAATCATTCCGCCACATCAACAGTCTTGTCATACTACATCTAAATGTTTTTTTACTCTTATGTGGATAGGATACTAACATTATGTTGTAAACAGGATGATATCAATAATGAATTATTGTTAATTAAGCACATAGCAGTGGAAAGAGGTTTTAATACAGATGTTGTTGACAGAGCTGTCATAAAACTAAAAAACAGGGATACAAATATTAAGTTAAAACCATTTGCTGAAAAACGTAAGAAAGAATGTTTAGTACTATCATATATACCTGGTTTATATAGTCAGTCAAATTCATAATACAACTAAAGATAAAATGTATTTAATGGAAAAATTTGGTATATATAAAATATTATATGAATGTAAAAAGGCTTAGGACAAACTAGAAGAAATTGAAAATTTAGACTGTTTGTTTGTTTGAATTTAAGCACAAAGCTACACAATGGGCTATGTATGCTCTGCCCACCACAGACAAGCCGCTGTGTCACTGGGAGGAACTTCAGACTGAGTGACCACAAAATAAATGTTAAAAATAATAATATTACTATTTCACCTTTAGCAGAACATGTTGGTGAAACTAATCACACAATTCAATGGGAAAAATTTTTGTTTTACCACAAGCTGGAAATTTAATTGGTATGAATTTACGTGAATCTATTGAGATAATTAAATGTAAAAAAACAACAACAAATATTGAATAAGGATGATGGACCTGATGGAAATGTTGTCAATAGATGGCGTGAAATTCTTTAATATGTAAATTGGTGTTTTGATAATTGTATAAATAAGTGTTCTTTTTGCAAAACATTACACTCCCGAGGATGACGCAATGATATACGTCGAAACATGTAGAGTGTATGAGATTGTTTTCCAGTTTCATCGGGGTTTTACCACTTTTTATACTGTACAATAAGTTATTGTATTATAGTAATTTGGAGATTGAAACAATCTCATTTTTGTAAAATTGTGTATAAAATAATCTTTGTTTTTTAAAAAATTGTG
>NW_013666750.1:0-32242 GCF_000517525.1 Limulus polyphemus
GGTATATATAGGATGGTCACAGCATGACGGAACAACAGTGTAATGAGTAATTGAACGTATGCGGACAAAATATTGTTGGCCACGTGAGATATAGCGTTTGTTATAGTGCGACTGTTGAAATTAAGTGTTTCGTAAAGTTGTATTCGGAAAGAATAAACCAGTTTTATTTAAGAAAGGACTTGTATCGCTAAAGTTTCGTAGGAACGAATTTACGGAAAATTAACTAACGAACGGAGACGTGACAATACAATAACAATTATGCTACATAGAACAAAAAGGATGGTGACAACAATTATGCTTCTCTTTTACATTAGTAGCGTTAATAATATCTCTTTAGATTTGATAAACCATACAGGATGTGTGCAGAGAAAGCTATGTTGTGTCAGTGAGGTCACGTGACTAGTATCACGCCACCTCTTTCTAGAAATATCCTGTTCCTTCATGAATGCCCAAGCGTTTACTAGTTATGTGTTAGTCTTGTATATATATAAGACGGTCACAACGTGACGAGGCAATGAGTAATTGAACTGCAGTCAGAGTATGTGTAATTGAACTGAGTATTGTTGAAGTCGAGCACGTGAGACATTCGTTGAGGATTATAGCGTTTGTTATAGCGCGACTGTTGAACTTAAATGTATCGTAAAGTTGTATTCGGAAAGAATAAACCAGTTTTATTTAAGAAAGGACTTGTGTGGCTAAAGTTTCGTCGGAACGAATTTACGGAAAAAATTAACTAACGAACGGAGACGTAACAGATATTTGAGTTTCAAGTGTTTCACGCTACTTCGTTGTTGTGTGTTGATCTTGTTTTATACACATGAACACTTGCGTAAAATTATCTAAGAAGTGAGCCTGAGGTGATGAGATCGAATTTAACATTTCTTGTTCTACCATGATAAATGTCGAAAGGATAGTAAGTGCTACATTTTGATCATCAGGTGGAATAAAAAAATCTTATAATCATTCAAAACATACACAGACAGATATAAAGCTAATGATATTCAGCAATTGTACTCTTTGTCGTGTCTTATAGTTCTACTATTTTAGGTGTTTAAATAGCGTGAAAAACAACAGTTGGAGATTTTATTACATGATGAAAAATGATATATAGATAATTCAACTTTAATGGTTTTAAACACAAAAATACTCTTTAACTTTAGTTAAACCGCAGATAAAGACCGAACTTAGAAGTACACTTAACTTCAAACATTTTCCGATTTTATGTTTGGCATTATCTTGTAATCAGTAAATTGTTTTAGTATATCTACTTAGCCCACCAAAACAAGAACAACTTCGTGTTTTAATTATATCAAAAACAATTTGTTGGATAACCGATTTACTCGATCGGATCGTACGATGTCTACTATATAATATTATTGCGCATGCTTTTTAGCCTTTATTATACTAGTTTCCGGCATCGCCATTTTGGCGGAAACAAGTGAAGGTGCGTAGTTAAAAAAAAAAAAAAAGAAAGAAAAGAAAAGAAAGAAAGAAAAAGTGTGCGTAGTTAGTGAAACTGGAGGCCAGAATGCCTTTAGCACAACTCGCGGGAGATCCATGGAAATCGGTGAAGCAAGAAGCTGAGGTAAAAGTGCGTTTTCTCTGATAAATAAATATTCCAGTTTAGAGAAAAACAAACAAGACATGTCTTACGTCAGAATATAAACATTATACCATTGGTATATGACTGTGGTGGTGCTTCGACCACTTGTCATCCGTATGTTACTACAAGCTAACAAAGTACAGTGCTATGTATAATGTAATACTATTACTAATACTATTGTCAAGACTGTCTTAAGGGCCTTAATTATATTCATAACAAACAGTTATGCTTATCTAAGTTAAAGTTACAATACTTGTTATGGGGTGACTGATAATAGATCTAGGGCAATACATATCATCTAAAGTAAAGTAATTAATATTAATTCATATAATAACTGTAACTCAATGTCAGTATGATGAGAAAATTACATTTGTAATATTTTAGGGCATTTAAGTTTAAGCCAGCCATAATCTGCTAAATCATCAAATGTTACATTTATTGGTGCTAAGAGTAATAGTTATTATTAAGAGACAGGTACATTTAACTTGAGAATAATTATTATACACAGCTTAATCAATTATTAATAGATATCAACCCAAGTGGTAAGTCTTGCAAATTTAATTCTGAATCTAGCTAACTAATATTTATTCAAAATATTTTTCATGTGTAGAACAAAAATAAAATGATTTACCAGCTTAAAACTAAAAGATTTCAATATTCCCATGATTCCTGTACTTAATACCTTGTTCAAATACACACTGACACAGTCATTTACTCAAAATTGTAGTGGCTGTATGCTCAGTAATACTAGTTCTGGTATTTTTTTTTCTAGTACAACTGAATACACTTTTCAATTTTCTATATTTTCACATAGTAATTACAGTTCTAGAGATGAAAAATTAAATGACATGATCAATTTACATACCTATTTTATATGATTATTTTTTAAATATCAACTTCACAAAAAAAGCCTGTTGAATGTGTTTAAGTCTTTATATGAATAGATGTTATAATCAAATCAACATAGTTTGAGTTTTTAAATCCTTAATGTGAATAGACTGGGGCATAATATTTCAGTATCTTACAATATAGTTTCAATTGTTTAGTTAATTTTATTGCCTGTAATGTATCTCAAAAATTTATTTTCTTTGTAATGACTGGTGAAGAAATGTCTGTAAATGCCTACATTTTTATATCCAAAATACTTTTTCATTATAATGCAATGTTTTTACATATGTATTAATAACTGCAACATATATCCAAAATAAAGTTTTGCATGTAGTAATATACATATATATGTAATGTATGCAGAATATTAAGAATGTTAAGAAATTTGCCAATGCTGAGACTTCAACCTGAGACCCTTTGGTTTATATTAGTGAACTGGGGCAGATGTTCCACTCACTGAACTAAGAGGACTAAGTCCCAAGTAGATAACTCCTTAACCCTGACTATTAAACATTAGAGTATTCCAAACATTCAAACCAAACACATTTGTCCTTGAGCCCAAAACACTTCATGTTCAAACCAAGAATGTGTACAGATGGTTTGACATACCACCTACCCAGTTCAGTTGCTTATGAGGGGTTGAAAGAATGACTAATTAAGTACCAATATGATAATGAAGATGTTAAGAAACCTACCATGAAACAGACTTAAACCTAGGACCCTTGGTTTATACACTAGTGCTCTATTACTATATCAACTAGTCTACCAAAGCTCAAGTCTTAAGCAGATAAACCCATCTAGATTTCTGACAGTTATAATGTGTTTATGACTAAAACAAGTAGCTTCATTATGGAAGTACAGGTAAACCTTGTGCAGTAAATTTTAACATATGTATATAAATTATTGTAATTTAAGAAATTACATAAATAAGTTTTTTATTCAAGTCCACTGTTTTATGCTGTTTATGTACAAGTGTGTTTCAATGAGAGAATAAGAACAGTCATAGAGATGACTGTTGTGGAAGAAATGTGTATGTTTGCAAACTATGAACAAGATATTTTTGAGCTGACTTAAGAAGTAAGCTAATTTACATTTTTATAAGCTTTAGAAATTCATTTCAAAGGTAACAGAGATGACTTTAACTGGATCATTGAAAACAAAAATTGTTGTTTTAATTAAATAATTCTATAAATGTTGATGAGAAAAACAAAAGTGAAGTAGTCTTATTGAACAGTGCTTATTCCAGTTTAGGGTATAAGTGATATACATTTAAAATGATAAAAACCCTATAACGTGAGCACTTTTGAAAGGTGGACCTTTCTTCTTCAAAAGTGCTCGGGTTGTAGGTTTTTTTATCATTTTATATTAAGACTTTTTGAACATGTGTGTTTTTCTGACATCAAGAGTGATGTACATTTGTAAGTACCCAAGTATTTAAATAATGTTAGTTACCAAAAGGATATTAGAGTTATAAAGAGTATATGAATAAAGATACCTAAGAAACTTATAGGGTATCAATGTAGAATATTTTTGGAGTAAAAATTTAAATGCTATAAACCATTTTTTTGCCCCTTCCTGTGATTAATTTGTAGTATCATGTTTGGAGCTCTACTCTTTCTGTTGAAAGTATCTTGACTTCACAGAGTCATTGTTAAAAGGTCACAGAAAAGGTTAATCAGCAGTTATATTCTTATGAATGTTGGAATTAAGAAACAGAAAATTTGCATTAGGATAGAAAGCAGAGATAGTGGGCACTTTATGATCAGAAGAGTTTTATAGAGTCAGTCCATCATGAGTCTATTTTGGGATTTTGTTGCTCATCTCGTGTTTTAACAATTTGGATAATATCTTTAATAATACTAACTCCAAATTTACATATGATAATGAGATGCTGAAAAGGCTGATACTGTTAATTATATTTTTCTTACTTAAAAATACCTGGTTGGACTAGGATATAGAAAACATGTTTTAATATTAAAAAGTGTATTGTGGTAGACTACTAGACTTGATCAATGAAAACTTTGAAAGGACTGTTGGTTGAGAAGAACATTGGTAATGTGGAAAAACAAAGAGAAGGACTTAGGTGTGATTGTTGATAAAAGCTTAAAACCTTCTGCTAAGTGTTTAGTTGTGGTAATAAAAAGAGCTAATAACATGCTGGCATCTTTATTTCTAGAAATGCTTAACTTAAGAGTAAGAAGGGTATTGTAATGTTGTATTAAACTGAAATGAGCATCATTTGGAGTACAAATAGGTGTATTAAGTGCAATTTTGGTTTTCTTGTTTTGGGTAGGATATCATCATTTTGGAAAGGGTTTAGAAATAGACTGCTGGAATAAAACAAACACATGATATAATAACTTGAAACCTATGAAGAGAAGCTTAAAGATTTGGACTTTTTTTGAAGCACAGAAGGACAACAGATGTTTTGATTCAAATTTTTTGAATCTTTAAGGGAGGGGGGTATTTTATTTATGTTGTGGAATCAAAAGGATGTAAAGGCAAACTTGGATATTAGATATTATATGCTCAAGTTTTAAAGGCCTAGATCCAGGAATATTATCCAGTCAAATTATTCCTAATACTACAGAAAATGTTGGGTGTTACTATAGCATGTGGTCTACAAAGATATTTACACTATTGTGTGCGATCTACACAGATACTATCATCATCACCATTTTAACTTTTGTTAATTTGCAATTGGTGCCATTTGTTATAAATAATGCTTTTAAACTAATAAGATACAATATACCATTACATAACATTTTGGGGGCAAATACAATCAGAGTGAAATAAATTCCAACAGTCAAATCTAGCACAATTATAACCTAAATTTAAGGTACTCTTTTGGAACACACAACTGAACAAAAACATGGGGTAGATATAAATTATTTAGCAAGAGATTGTGTTAGCAAATCATTAAAACTGTGATGATGATAATATTTGTGTAGACCATAAGCTATAGTAGCACCAAATGTTGATCATATAACTTTTTTGGGGGTAGTTTCAAGTTTCTGTAAAGTCTCCTAAAAACCTTCAATCCTAAAGATCATCAATAATTTTAATTTATCCTCTAATCATATAAAGTTAAAGAAACCAAAAATTGTTCTTCTCTGTGAGTGGCAGAAGAACGTAGCTCATCTCACTACTTATGGACATCTAAGAAACATTTGTATGATCAATTTTTAAAACACTTTTAAAATATACTAAATTACATTTGCTGCTATTAACAAAATTTCAGATGTATTGTAGGTACTTTCACATGAGAAAAACTTTCCGAATTATTCAAGAAAAGGGAATTTATTTAGATCCACATAGGAGTTACATCTATATGTTAGTTTAATAAATATCTCCTCTTGAGTCCAAGAATAGGTAAAGTTCCAATAACTTGTCTGAGGCTAGAAGGTTTGAATGTATTTTCTGACTTAGAATTATATACATGCTTCAAAAAAGTGGTTTCTTACTTGCCATGATCTGACCAAAAAAAATACCGTTATAGTTATTAACTGGCTCTATTTCTATCACAACCCGATAAATATATCTTTCATACCCTATAAAGCAAAATAAGGCAATGACATTCATAATAAAGTGTTTTATTTCACTTTCCTGGATAAAATTGATCATCAAAAAATTTTGTCACAACAACTATAGGCCTTTTGTAAGTAAAGCATGTCTTTTATATTTATTTCAAATTTTTAATACTCTACATTTATAGTGTTTTATGATGGATGAATTAGAGTTGATTTAAAACTTATTTCTTATCCTAAAATTTTAGAAAAACATTAATTTTACCATTTCAATTTTGACAGAACATATTGATTACATACTTCCTGCAATTATTTTTAACATGCTAACCTATTGGACAAACTTTGATAACTTACTAACTAGTACATTTGTTGAATACTTTGCAATTTTAAAAATTAAACAAAAAAATAGCTTAAAAGTACTATTTAGTGATTTGACTTAATTTATAGAAACCAAATTAGTTGTTGAAAGATGAGATTTTTTCAACACTTACAAGATTTTATATTAATTAAACAACATTTTGTCATTTTTGCTCAATTCTTGAAATGTTGAAAAGTATTATTCTTTCAGTGGTGATTCATTTCAGTCATTCTTAACATAATGTATCACATACTTTGCAGTAAAATATGAAAATATTACCAGAGCCTTTAATTTTTTCATGTTTACTAGTTTTTGTATGCTATACATACATACCTCAATTTATTAATAACTAGTATAAAATACCCATGCTTCGCTGAGGGATTCTAAGGTCCCCTCATGATTCACAGAGGCCTTATTGTACCAGTCAATCGTCTCCATTATCTTAATTACTTCTATAGCTACCCCAATGTGCCAATTCTTTAACTGATTTGTCTGTTGCCATTTCTCAAACTTAATTCGACTCTTTTTTTTTAATTCTCAGATTTGTATTTTTCTTCCCATGTTTGTGTTCAAAACGATATTACATATTATTCATTCAGTAAGTGAGAATTAGAAAAGATATGATACATTTCTATAGACCTTAATGAATCAGAATTATGGGGATTAAGGGCTATAGGGCAAAAAAAAATTGGCTAATTTTTTTTAACCAAATTTAAAAAGTAATACACACCTTTAGTATGCATGTAAACTTTCAGGTCTCTAGGTTCACACCCATACAGACAACTCTTTTATTATTATAGATGAAACTTCTTTTTAAATCACATGTGGACTTGGGCAGTCCTATTGACAACTTTTCCCTGCTAGACACAGAGCTTTCAGGCTAGGTAATGACAATACAATTAGGATCAATAAGCTTATTTCTTGAACATGTGCATAATGCAATAGTAATTATACATCTCTGTTTGTCACCACTGGAGGTAACAATACAAGTTAAACAATATATTTATTTATGAATGGTGTATGCATTGTTTATAAATGAAAAGACATACCATGCCCATCTGTAAGTGAAGAAAATGTGATTTAAACAAGAATATTTCACACATTTTGGTTGCACTTTTACACTTAGCACTTAGTCCATCCTGTGTCTCCTGACACATTGGGTTGTCCATTGACGATACTTTCTTCCATCCAGTGCCATATTTTCCCATCTGATAGTTCTTTATATTTATACATCCTCCTCATTATTGGTAACAACATCTAGACACAGGTTCCCAGCTAACCAATGCATTCACAACTTTTTTTTTTCATCAATTCCTACACCATTATCATGCACTTCACTCCTCCCCAGAGTATATGAATGTTTTATCTTCTATTCTAATTTTATCATTTCCTGTCCATCTTCTTTCACAAAGTCCCAAGATGTGCAATCCATATTCATCCATTTCCTTGATGACATTTGCCAGTTTACTAACACCGCATAAGCCCAAATAAACTGTATATAAATGGGTTACCCATGTAAATGGTTAAAAAAACTGAAATAATATATAATGACTAATTCAACAAAAATGTATTTCTTACAAATCAGTTTTACATGGCAACATTATTTCAGTTGTGCAAAATTTGCTAGGAGCCCTAATATTTATCATAATCTGAGGATAAACTGGTCAGACTGCAACAGGTAAGGTATCACTTTTTGAAATCAACATGTAGTTTTATGTCAGACACCTTTTGGCCTCTTATGGAAGAATAAACTTGTACCTTGCTAATTCTGCAAAAAACCTTGTTCACATATTTCAGCAAACAGCACTAGCCAAGTCATGAGTCACACACACACACAAAACCTTAAAAAACCCAACAACAACATAAAAAGGACAGTGAAGAATATGTATGGATGTAGCCTACACAAGGGAAAATTTGAAAAAAAAAAATCAAGTTGAACCCCAACTAAAAGAAAACTACATCTTAAGATACAGTATATTGTATTAAGTTATGCCTGTTAGTTTTCTGTAATTATTCTCTAGTCTCATTAATTTCATTTTTATCTATCTGTCACAAAAAACTAGTTAATTTATATTGTACATGACTATCTTTCTTAATATTAACTGGTATCTCTTAGAAAACTGCTCATGCATCTTTATTTTTAAAAAGTTTCAGTATATTACTAGTGATTTACTTGGATAATTCTAAAAATATTTATTTCTATAAGGTTTGAAAAGTGTAAAAGATTTAAGAGTGAGACATGGTTTTTTGAAATATCTAAGAACTACAGGTTAAGGGCTGTAAAGTTAAGCTGTCAAAGGGAGATCTGTTTGAGTGATAGAATGATAAGGTTGGAGATAGGGTTATATATTATATTAGGGTTAAAATTATACCCTTTGGAAATGTGTATCTAGAATTGGCCAGAATTTCTTTGTTGTTGGGGTAATAAACTTGTGGAATAGTTTACTTTATATGTGAAGTATGCTGATTTTATAAATGTTTATGGATAAATGAATAGAGTTAGTTAATTTGGGTTAATGATGATATTGGTGGTTTATAGAGTTTAAGGGTTAACTTGATGGCCTGATCAGGCATCTGCTACTTTGCTTGTTCTTACTTAAGTTTATAATTTATTGAAGCACCTTGAATATTTTTATTCTCAGGTGACTTGATTGTCATTTTTTACTTGAATAGGTTGATTTCATAATTTTATGTCCTGCCATTCATATACATTTTGTAACTGCTAATTACTGAGTGTAGAATACATGTTGGGAGATTTTATATTTTTAATGTTTGTGCTGTTCTTTTAATGTAAAATGAACTATCAAAGACTGCAAACTTTTTAAAGCATTGATAAAATCTCCATGAATGTTAGAAAGAAGGAAATTCTAAAAAAAAATTGGGTATAACAACTTTGTTGCTACTGCTGGAGTTTCCAAACTGCAAAATTGGATCAAAATATAAAAATGATAGAAATTGTTATTGTACAAAAAAACTTGTTTTTCTTAGTTTGAATACAACAGATGAGAAGAGAATAATATACCAAAGAGACTCAGCTTGCATGAATGTAAAAGATAACCAAGAATAGGCTTGTTAGTCAAGCATAAACTTAAAAATAAAAAGGGCAAATTTTATTTTATAATTGATATGTAAAGTACACACAATAATAAATTGCAAAGGAAGAACACCAGTTTTTTGATAACCTTATTGAGGATACACAACTCCTCATATAACCACCTATGTAACATTTTTGTTTTACCCATTGTGGGCAAATAATCCATTGTGTAGCTTTGTGTTTAATGACAACCAAACAAATTACCTAATTTTTAACTAAGCTTTTCCATTAATAGATTGTTGAACATCTAACAGTTAATTCAACAGTTTATGACTCTTATTTCAGGCTATTAATGCTGATGGCATGACTGTGGAATTACCAAGTGACCCCCTTCAACAGGTAAGACTGTCTGTTGTTATTTAAATCTAAGATATATATATCTGTGTGGTTTAGTGAAAGCATTCTGGCCAGTTAGTAAAATGTTGTGTTAAAATGTTTTATGTAGAGAAAAACACAGAGCAACTTTATAGATGTAACACAAAAAATTTAGCATATAATGGAAATATTACAGTTTTGTGTACATTAAGCACAAATGCAAATTATTTATTGTTAAGAAAGTGACTGTAAGCGCAACTTTTTTCGGGGGAGATACTAAAATAACTGAACACTATGTATATGAAAGTGTGTAGAATCTTATTATAAAATGTTGTTGTACTGATATGATCACTGTATATCCTGTTTGTTTTTTGGCATTAAGCTCATGCAAACTTCCTGAAAGTATTCATCAAAGTGTACAAGGATGACTAAAAACTGGATTTTCCTGTTCTCTGAAATAAGGAAATATTATGTAGTATTACAATTACACAAGTATCCAATGCAGTTTGGAACCTAGAATTTTGGATGTATGTGTGCTGGTGGCTAAAATCTTAATGCTGATTGGCCAAGTTAATGTATCTGAATCAATCAGAACTGTGCAGAAGGATGTCTGTGCACTTTATATATTTGTATAATCATGTTATTTTTTGTTTAGTGATGTAAATAATAGCAAAAACTGGGGAAAAGCAAAATAGTGTGATCTTAAAACAGTGTGAGTAACTAAACAAACTGGATAAATTTTGTTTTTTAAAGTTTTATTTTATTTAAAGCAAACTGTCAAAATGTTAATAGGTCAACAAACCTTTACATATGTTTATCTATCTTTTATAATGAAAAGGTTTGTATTAAAGTTGAATTTATTAGATTCAACGTTTCTCATGAAGTTGTTATATAATTACTTACAGTATTATACTAAGTGTAACACATAGTTTACTGTTTTAAAAAATCACTTTATTCACTTGTGTTTCACTATGGTTTTTATATTTTTGTCCAGCAGGCATGTGTATTATTATTGAATGAAAAGTGGTTTAATATTTTGAGGCAAAACTAAATTAAGTTTTAATTTTGATCCTGACTTTACAACTCTGAGTTTCAACATATTATTACTTTGTAAAAATTGCAATACAACATTGCTATCATTTGCAATGCTCACTACCCTTCAGTGTCAGAGTAGTTCACTGTCATTAGCTGTCATAATATTGGGACATTTGTATGGTGAAGGATGATGACATTACAAATGGAAAGATTAATGGTATGCGCAACAGTTTTTTTAGGTACTAATATATTTCATGTTGGAGGTATCAAGGTAGGGTCAGTTGAAGAACCAGAAAAAGAATGTTAATTTTGTTACACTTAGACATGTTATAGGTGAGAATTGGTCTAATATGCTCTCCTGTGAGCCAACTTTATTGTTATATATCAACAGTGGTTTTATACTCCTATCTGTAATGAGGTGTATTGTTATGGATGAGAAGTGGTTTTAATATTCTTCCCTAGAACATAGGTATATTGTTATAAATGAACAGTGATCTTACTTTCTTAGTTGTATATTGTTGTAGATGAGAAATGCTTTAATATTGATCTATAATGACTAGGTGTATTTTGATAGTTCAGTAGTAGTTTTGAAATTTCTGTTTTTCTTTGTGCTGTGATAAACTGTAGTTATGATAGACATGTCCTTTCACCAGTAATGTTGTTACAGATGACCAGTGGTTTAAATATTCTAGTGATTTTGATACTTGTTCAAATATAATATTTTACATCTACTCTTTTGAAGCTAATATTTTTAGTTTTAGACTATTCCTCTTTTTACCAACCACTTTTTTCAGTCATGTGATCTTGTACAACACTTATTTTTGTAAGAAGTTTGAAATGTTTTGTCCTGTGTTTTCTATTGTTACAATCTCAAAGTCAATCACTTCGTGTTATTGTGCAACTTTTACATAAATTCCACATTTTACTTATCCATCCTTATGTTGGTATATTTTCTTTTGGCTTTAATGTGTTTGGGTTTAATTTGTAGAATTACTTCTCTGCTTTCATGTCCAAGGTTTAAATCCTCCCATATTATTAGCTTCAAAAGCTGTTTTATCCCATTTCTCCAGGCTGTATGTTAAGATGATGGTAATTCCAAATATTATATGTATAGCTGATATAGGTGTTGATGATTGTTGGTTTCACTCACCACAGGATTTTATGTGTACCTAAGGGAGTTCTCATGTTATTACACTCTATTAAACTTTTGTGTCATGTTTGTGTCACTTCCTTAATACACACAATGTTTACTTTCATCTAAAGACTGTTTCCTGTCATAATTTTTTTTATCTGTAACAGTAAAAAAACATTAGAGATGTTGCTTTGACTACTTAGAGGAAATAAGCTTTTGGATTTTGTGCTCTGTCTTCTGTCCAAAATTATTTTTGCCTCTGTATACCTACCAGTTTGTCACTATTTTTCATTCTTGTGTTCTTTGCTTGGAAACAACATACAACTAACTCCCAGATAGTTCCACTCTTGATTGTGATAACTTTATTCTTGATATACAAGTGATTTCCTGAAAGTTCCACTTTTGACATGCAAGTAAATCTTCAGTAGCTCTATTTTTGACTATGATTTCAGTTGGTCTAGTCATTATTGTTTCATCTTTTTATGTTGCTTCATATATTTTACAATATTCCACTATGATGAACAGTAATTTTACTACTTTCACATTGTCTTGTATGTGCTGTTCTGGTTCTTACAAGCTGCTTAATGTGCTCTACTTGTCTACTGATGATTTAACTTGGTTTTCACTAGCAATTATGCTATTTGCAGTCTTTGTTACTTGATTATTGAATTTTCCTTCTATTGGATTTGACTGATGTGAAAGTATATTTTAATTGTTATGTAATGGGTTGAGTTACTTCTTCATATCATTTACATTGCTACTAGTTTATCCTTCAATAGTAAGATTAGCAATAATGGTAACAATTTCTGCAATCCTCGAAGCCTTTGTTTAATATTCCCAGATATCGTATTTTTTAACTGTTGTGTAATGCTTTATGTTTGACATTAGATACACTTAATTTATCATAGATGCTTTGCTAATAGGAGTTCTTTGAACAAGAAGTACTGTGAATATGGTGAGTCAGCTTTACCTTGCTTTGTTGTTTTGTCTACCTCTGCTTTTAGGTAATGGGTCAGTATTTACACCATTTGTATTTTATTTTACTTGAAATATGTTATCTGGCTGTATTTTACTAGTGGCTACTGATAAAGTAGGTACATATACAGCTTTAGAATTAAAGCCTTTTATGTACATATACAACCAGGATCAGCTCAAGGCAGGTTCGAAGGGCTTAAAGAACCCACTGCAAAATTTTAGGGGTGCAAAAATTGTAAAACATTAGAAAAAATACTAACAAGCAAAGAGAAAAGGATATATGTAGTGAAAGTTTGTGTGTAGAACGTAAATGAATATCGCAGCGAATACTGGAAAATTCAACTATTGATAAAGTCTTATTTTATATACTTGAAAATCAAATCCAAGAAATTTTTTCAAATACATGTATTGCTCTAAGAATTTTATTAACTTTGCCTGTTAGTGTGGTAAGTGGTAAAAGATTATTTTGGAGACTAAATTTGATAAAAAGATTTTTGCATTCTACAGTGGGACAAGAGAGAGAGAGAGATTAAAAATTCCATTTTCGAAAGACTAATTTTTTATACATATTTTTCTATTACGTACCATTTTTGTACTCTGTATTCTGAATTTTAAAAAATTGCTTAAAATTTTTTAATGTACACAAAAATAAACAAAAAAACTGAAAATTTGAAAAGGGCTCAATTTTTTTTTTATTTCACATACTTCAGTTTTTGAACTTAGCCAACACTGCATACAACCTCAGAACTAAAACCTTGTTAATTTAGTACTGTGGGAATTTTTAAGTGTAATTACTAAAGTGTTGTGGGTGCATGTACAGTGGAATTTTCAACTTTAGTACTAGAGCTTTATAGATAAGCATACAAAAGGATTTTCAACCAGGATATGAAATATTTGTATGTAAATTTGCAAAAGAAAGTTAACCTGAAATTTATCAATTTCTTTTTATTTTATAGATTTTCTTTTCTTGGAAATACTGGTCTTTATATTTTTAACCTGTGTTGTTTATTTTAATAGTGCTGTGTCTTTTATTTTCAGAATGACCATGTAATGGAAGAAGCAGAAACCATGGAAGAAGTTCATGAAATTGAACTGACCAATATAACAAAAGAGGGTCATCCGAAAGGTGACCCTGGACAGTTCAAACTCTTAAAAGTGTTAGGTCAGGGGTCATTTGGAAAGGTGTGTTTGGGATCTCCACTGTTGCTATCTTAATGTTTTCTGTAAAAATAAACTATTGCTGGTCAGTTTTTCATTACATTTCACAAGATTATTTGTTTTACTGAATATGATGCACACTTGGAGAATTAACTTTACATGATGCTGTGTTAATTTACTTATTTTGATATTTGAAAAACCATCTCAAGAACTAATAATCCACTTGAAACAATTTACATTCTCAAGCAGTTACTATCTTTTATAAAATACAAGCAGAAGTACCAGTCCCCAGTGATGGGAAAAGTTTAAGTTAATCTATCAACTTAAATTATTTCATGGATTTTAAAAAGGTTAATTGTGTTGCACTCTTGGTTTCACTCGGAGCCAAAGCTCTGAGCTACTTATATCGCCCACCATGAAAAGTAATTGTTGAGCATTTTAGTCATGCTAAGAGCCGCTCAACAATAATGTACGGTAAATCTACATTTGTATTCTGTAAGTTATGTCACATTTTGAAATGTGTATGGTAGTGTGATTAATTTCTAACAGTTTAGAGTAGAATATCCTGCTTGCAAAAGAAAATTTGGCATCGATGTTATTCATGCCTGTTCTCCTGTCATTTTAAAAATGAATACTTAGCTTCTCAAGCAAGAGACAGGTGAGTGCTTAGACAGACACCATGGTTTGCAATATATATATATATAAGATTAAAGAATTTATTGTTAGACAACAGTAGAGGGTGTCACATATTCTATAAAACCTGGAAAATACTCTCTTGTATATATATATATATATACCGTTTACTGTTGGTGTGGTTCATATAATACGTAATATTGAGGCATTTTATGTTTTCCTTATTACAACATTCATTATGTTGACTGAGAATTGTTGAAGTCACTTATTTCTTATGCCAAATTCATAAATATAAATGTAGCAATAATTAGAGAAATTAACTGCAACATTGTTGGTATTTTTGTTTTGTACCTCGTATTTTATTAGGAGCCCTGTAATCAATAAAGTCATGGACTCAAGAGCAATTTGGTACATAAATTGTTTTACAGAAAAATATGTTTATAAAGCTTGTGGAGTGTAACACAGAGAAACTTGTAAAATAAGTATATTAATTCTCAGCACACATTAAAGAAAGAAGTAGACATAGATTTGAAAGGTTAACCAGTATGTTCATCTAGAAGACAGTCACATCATCAAGGTAAAACCAAGTTTTGGACTTTTTGCAAATTGAGGACAAAAAAATGTATGTTTGTTTGTTGTCAAGTGCAGAGCTACACAATGGACTATCTGTGCTGTGCCCACCATGAACATCAAAACCCGGTTTTTAGTGGTGTGAGCCCCAGACTTATCATTGAACCATTGAGAGTTGAAATTATAAGCATAATGAATGTGTAAAATGGTCAAAATATGTTTTAATCAATAATAAAAAATTACAGTGTTATATCAACTAGCAGAAATACCTGCCTCTGTCAGGTATAACTGCTAGTTCCTGCGGAAGGCTATTGGGTTGCGGCCTTTTCTGGAATTGTCTGACAGCTCTAAAACAATGTACTCATACTTGACATTCATTAATGTTCACTGTCCATGACAAAAAGGATTTTATTGAAATATTAGTTTAAAATTGAGCTATCATCACATCATTACATCACAGAATAGATTTTATTGAAATATTTCTTTCTAGATGCAGTTATCAAAGAAAGTGCCTTGATTTTCTGTTGCAACACTCATGAGATTTTCACTAAAGAAAAACAAATACTTTTTTTAAGTTTGTTTTTGATTGTTTTATATATGAAACTTACTCCTTTTTTGTAATTTTTATTGGTTAAATCTGAAACATATAATTTATATGGAAATTTCAATTGTTTTATTTATTGCTCAGCTATAAAAATACTGCCCAGTTATAAAAATATTACCCAGTTATGATTGGTGATGATTGATGCAGTAGTTTCCGAAACCCGAGTTTTGGATTTATACATCGCTAGCTCCATTATGATATGATTGCCATATATGATTTATAAAGTAAAAATGCTAGTGATATATTAAAGATAAAATAAAATTTGGCATCAACATCATTAATACCTGTTCTCTCATCATTTCAAAAGTGAATGTTGAGCTTTGTCTGTGTGCGCAGCTTTTCAAACACAGTATGGGAAGCAGCAGCCTTAAACAGGAAACACCACAGTTCATAGTGTATATAAGATTACAAAACTGGATCCAAGACAAAATTCTTTAATCCTCTCTGGACAGCAGAGCACCTTTCAGGTATTGAGTGTTATCAGGTTTCAAAATTTGAGTAATAAAAATAATTATAGTTCTGTTTCAACTATTTTTAACTCAAGATTACTTTAGAAAGGATATATTATGAATTTGTAAATTTGCAAAAAAAGAGTAAGTTCCAATTTGTTATGATGTGAATGTCTTAAAAGTATGATATAATTGATTATATTTGTCAAAAGACATCATGTTGGGCCTATTATATATTTAAAACTACATTCCTAACGTAGGTCTTAACAATGTCTTGTGACAAATACAATTAATTCAATTTCCAATTTTCATTTCTGCTTACCTCTAAACAATCCAGTTATCAATTTTTATGGATTTTTTTAAGTCCTTTTAAATCATTAATAAAGTAACTTAAGATAATTTAGGTGTGTGAATGATGTTATAACTTGTGCCTAAATCTTTATTTCATATTATATCAAATCAACTATATAATGATTATTCACTTATACTAGCAGAAAAAAGAAACCGCGCATCACTTAAAATATGAAAAAAATAAAGAAAAATCAAACAAATCTAATTTCAATTTTCCAGTATTGTTAACAAATTCATTAGTTACAAATATTCGTAGTCAATTAATGATAACGTCACCAAACGTAATTTTTCGGGCACTTGAAAGACGCTGGTATTCAAAAGGACGTTTTGGTCTGATGTTGTGTTCATGCAGACGGTTATGCACTGTTCTGGGACTAATCGTTCGAAGACCAGGAATGCTGTGAGCAGTCAAACTTGCAGTCTGGAAACGATTTCTAAGATGAACCAGTCTAATATGGTTGTCCTGTTGATGTGACATTACACGAGGACGTCCTGAACGTGGTCGATCTTGGACATTTCCTGATTATTGGAACTGTTGCCATAAAGAGTGGATAGTGTTCTGATGGACTCCAAAACGTCTTGCAACAATGTTCTGTGCCACACCAGCCTGCAGCATTCCGACTGCACGAATATGTTCATCTTCACTGAGCCTTGGCATCACAGAAGGGTAGTTCTCGGTGAAACAAAAAGTATTTCCCAAATGACTGGAGCCTGAATAAACGTTTTACACCTGTTTATTCAGAAAACATTGTCAAAGAAAAATCGTGGGTGCAAAATTTGAATAAACAAAAAGGGGTTCACGAACCATGAAAAATCCCATGCAACCGAGTTGAGTATTACCCGATATGTTCAACGACATATCCTGTATTGATTTTTTTATATGTCATAACACTAAACCTAATTTATATGAATGCTATTCCATTTTAAGTCCTGCACAGTTTCTTTTTTCCGCTAGTATATATATTTGTTACAGATTTCTTTTCTTTCTCACCAAAGATAAAACAGTCTTAGATCCTTACTTTTTGAATAATATTGTTAAGTTTTATGATATTCAAACAACACACACATAAATAAAGTTTTATTTATTGCAAATGAACTATATTTATTAAGTATAAATTTATTTTCAGCAAGAACATTTTCACAAAAGATGTTATGTAGTCTGACAAAAGTAATTGTGCTATCATTTTTATAAGTCAGGTCCTAGGTTACTGATAAATATTTGACAGTTTTTGATGGTTTTTATGAGGTTTTACCACAAATGGTGACTGTGGTATAGTGAGGGTCTGATGCACCCAGGGGCAAAGGATCCAAAGTGCCCCCTCCCCCCACTTGATAAATCTGAGAAAAATAAAACAAAGAATGTTTTGAAATGACCAACACTAACAACTTACATCTCCACTTTTCTTGCCTTTTTTGTGCAAACTCATCTATGATGCCATCTCTGTCAATGCTTTCTAGGATTTCCTTTTTACACTAAGTACTGTCAGTACTACCAGGTTACAAAGATTATCTTGAGACATAGAGGCCCTCAGGTAAGTAAGAATGAGCTTTAGCTCGCTGAATGACCTCTCAATCTTGCACTAGACACACTGACTGTCATCAGTATTTGCAGTGCTACCCTGAGATGTGTTTTCTCCATAAGACAGCTGAAAGAAATTTAAATTTTTAGACAAAAGGAAGAATTTTTAAAGTTTCATCAAAACAGTGTCTTGCAACAAAATATAGGAAATGTAACAACCTAAAAATGAAAGCAAAACTAAATTAAATTATATGAATTTTTCTAAGTGTAAACTAGATACTATTTATTATAGTCGGTTATATTTTCCTAAAACAATACTGTTAGGCTTATTGTATTTCTCAACACTACATGCTGTTTTCTGTTCCATTTTTTATTCTAACAAAGAGCTCATATAAAAGCTAAGAAATTTTAACTATTACAAGATATCATGTAAGGTAAGTTAGGCTTAGTGAGTGCAGAAGGATACAACTGCTATATATGTTGTATTCCAAATGGCTTGATAGCTCAATTATTAAGGAAAGTGCTTTGCTGGCATTGGATATGTTGTACATGGTGTGCTTCAAATATTGTTAGACACTTCTGCTCAGAAAAACCCTAAATGGACTGAATAAAGAATGTATTGTTCAAATATACAATAAGCTTAAAACAGTTGTCTTGTGACATATATAGTGAATACTATTTAGTAAGTTTGTACTGAGTTTCGGATACTTTGTTAAGTACTTCACTATGAAAAGAAAAACAATCAATGATATTGGTAACGTCCTTCTGGTTTGGAAAGGGTTAATTCTTTCATTGCATTGTTTACAGAAGAACAATTCTGAGTGACAGGTTTATACATAGATACACAATCAAAAGCAAGAAGACATAGTTTTAATATTTGTTACTTATCTGAAACTTGATAAAATATGAGGAGTTTAAAAGGGAATACTCTTAGTTCACAGTAGTACAAAATTCCAAGCTCGCATTCCAGTGCTCTCAAGGGAAACATGTATGTGTCCATGGCAGTGAAAGGGTTAAAAAGACCCCACTTCTTAACAGCATACTGTTCATGGGTAGACCATCTGGTAAAGAATGTTATTTGATATTATTGAAATAAGCAGTATTAATATCAACCTTGTAAAAATTCTGAAAGCAAAATTTTTTTTTACTTCCCCATTTGTTCCCATGAACATATTAAATTCAAGTTTCTGTTCAGAGAACTCATAAACTTATAAACACACCCAGTGAAATCTTAACTATATATTCTGCCTAATATTTCACATCACTGTTTCTGTAGATTGCTTCAAAGCAATTGGGATCTCATCATTTTAATTAATGATAAGATTGATATAAAATCTTGAAAACAAGGTAAAGAAAAATGGAACTTGGGAGAATAAAACATGGACTTTTCCATATTTGGAAGCATTCTGTTAAGTATTGCTTCTTTAATACAATAATGTTTAAGTTAAAAAATACATTTGGAGTATAATATCAATTTAAACTGAATTGGAGGGTAACTATGACCAGTAAAAAAAGTCAATTTATTCAGACAAAAAAATATTATAGCATGACGTACACGTTATCTGTGACTGGCACCTATGTCACTTCTTTAAGTTTTGGGGTTTATAATTTGTCATGTGAAATCAGCCTTTTAAATTTGAATTAAGTTTTTTTCTTTCTCAAACTGATATCTCTTATTGCTAGCATTTACATGAAGAAGGTAATGCATTACTTGTAGCAGAGATTATGTACAAAGCTTTTAATGCTGAAGTCTGAATCAATTGTTTCAAACCAGTTCTGGTGTTAATTTGTGACAAAAAGGCAAGACTAGTGTTAGAAACTTTTACTGGGACCGAGGAATTTAAAAATTGTAGAAAAAGAGAACTTTATTTTTTAAAGTAAGTGGAACAAGTACCAAAATTAGATACTTTATTAAAATTATCATAAACAAAGGTTTAGTACAATTATAAGGTTGCTTAAAAATTTTAAATCTGCTAATTTTTATTTTTCAACCTGTTATATTATTCAAGTTAGATTATCAAATATTTTATAATTAAAAGAAAAATTATTTCAATTACCTAATAGTGATTATCATACATCAGTATTTTTAATTCTCTGGCATGGTTTTTAGAACTTGGGCTTGCCCTTTTTCCATAGCAACTATATAAAATGAGTATTACATTGTATTCCAGAAACACTTATTTTTCCACCATAGTTATCAGTGCATGTATTTTTAGCAGTAAGAAGTAATATTGGTCTATTAATCATTCAATTACAAGTAAACATTTTATAAGTAATTAATATTTTCATATATATGATATAACCAGCTGGGTACTATAGTCATGAGCAGTATCATCTTTTATTAGCCCAAAGTCAATAATAGTGATTTTAATATAGCAAAGCTTAATATATATTTAAAGTGGAAAAGTATGATTGTTTTAGTTTTTGATTGCATATCTAATTTTCACTACAGATTGGTGTTTGAAGATGAAACTTTTCAGTAAGATTTACATGTACAACCCAAGGTTTCATCGCTGTCAGTTTTATAAGTTAAAATGTAAAACTCATAGTTGAAAAGGCCTTATTAGCATTAGATCTTATCAGAAAGCTTGACATTGTCAACTGGTCCTTATAAAGGATAAAGTACAAAGATGAATATCTAAGACAGAACTAATGCAAGCAATAAATTAATTATAAAAAGTAGATTGATCAGTAATATGTGGTAAGGAAATTACCAATAAACCTGTTGGTAGTCATATTCCAATTAAACTAAGTGATGGTCAGAGACATGGGAATATCTCCCCCTTGAATGGAAATTGCGTTTTTTTTATTTGCAAAATTTTTACATGATATGATAAATATTTTTAATTGCCTATATCTTTTCTGAGAATATCTTAAATACAGTTGTCACCTTTTGCCTCTAAGTAAATACGTTGTTTCAATACTGCATGTTGTATTATTTTTTTCAAAAGCAGAATATCTCTATTAATGTATATGTTTTCCTTTTGATCTTTGATCTTTTAGACTCCTAAGAAGGAAATATTTAAATATGCCCATATCATATACTAAAATTGCCATTTATTTGTTTTTTCAATCTAGGTTTTTTTAGTTAAGAAAATTGTTGGTCCAGATGCTGGAATATTGTATGCTATGAAAGTTCTAAAGAAAGCAACCCTAAAAGGTAAGAGTTAACATACCAGCTACCTTATAACCTTAAAAAAGTACAAACTAACTCTCTTGTTTCTCTGAAAAAGTAATATTCTTAAAACCCAAAAGATAAGAATAAACTCCATGTTATCGTATTGTAGCCCTAAAACGTGAAATGGTTCCATTCTTATGCACACATATGAGCTATATTGTACTCTTTCTGGCTCCTATGCATTGAAAGATGGGGTGAGTTAGAATTTAACATCTAATATAAATGTTTGTTTAAGTGGCTGATTATAAGAGACAAAATAATGTGAAGGCTTGAAAATAAGTTTGTAAAAATCATTAATTACAAAATGTACAAATGAGAGGAAATATGGATCTGTTTTCAGTTAATGCAGTACATTTTAAAAAAAGTAAATGTTTACTAAACTTTATTTTTTTCAGTAAGGGACCGAATGAGGACAAAAATGGAGAGAGACATTCTGGCTGACGTACGACATCCATTTATAGTTAAACTTCATTATGGTATAAATTCTTGGCTTTTTGTTTTTATCTTTGAGATTGTTAGAGAAAAAGTTTTTTTTCTTACCTGAAAAGGTTTTAAGAGATTTCATTTTCTTGTTTTTAAGTTTGTTTGATCTTTTTGTTAATAAGAAACACCTTTCAACTTAGGAAAAAGTAATTTCAACTTGCAACTCCATCAGGATGCATTACAATACAAAAACTGTGAACCAAGTTTTTTAAGTTTTGAAAAACTAACTACTTTTTTTATGATATGTACATGTGTGAAAAACATGGCTGAGAAAATACGTTATTTTTGTTTGTGGTTAAATTTTACTTTTTTGGCTGGGTGTCATTAAATATATCTCAAAGAAGCCAGAGAGCTCTATGAAGGCCTCCAATTCATAAAACTTGCGTAAAACAATATTATAAAATCCAATATTTGAATGTTATCTCTGTATAATAAATTTGATGTTCTCAATTTTCAGTCAGTTTGATTGTGTTTGGCATATTCTAAACGTTTTCCAGGTCTACACAAAATTTCTTGTGCAGTTTGTAAAAGAGCAATTTTCAGAACCAGTAACTATTGTTTGAAATTACCTTGTGTTAGTTATTTAACTATTGTCAATTGTGAAATATGTGATGAATTTCTAATAGCTGGGGATAAAATATTTTTTGTAATACAGACACTTGTGGGAATGTTATTCTTATTTAGATCACCACTTGTCATTGAGTCAGACCTTCCTTTGCTACATAATTGGCTATATGGTAATAAATAAATCTATACATATATTCATATACATAAACATGAAGTAATGTGTGTGTTTGTACCGTAATTTGTAAAAGATGTAAATAATAGCTTAGCTTGTCTGAGTTTGTGAATTTTGTATATGTAGTATTAAGTGATAACATGTAGTACTGTAAATCTCATTAAAGAAATAATTTCTTCAAAGTTACCCACTTTCTTACAATGTAGCTTTCCAAACAGAAGGAAAACTTTACCTAATTTTAGACTTCCTTAAAGGAGGGGATTTGTTCACCAGATTAAGCAAGGAGGTAAGTTGTAGTGTAAGCTCTGTTATTGGTTCAGTGAATTAGATGAGGGTGTAAGTGAAACTATTGGGCATTGTGATTTGTTGACCAAGTTAAAGAAGAGGGTTATTGATTATATTTTCCTTCATGGTTTGTTTACCAGAATTAGTTTTGAATTAAGTGGGAGTCTTAGACTTTGCAATTGGTTTACCTGAGAATTGTACAAGTAACTGAAGGTTTCTGTATTCTTATGTCATTGGGATCAACTTGTAGAAATGTTGGTGTGGTTGATAGTGTCAAATCGTTACAGTTTATTTAAGCATTATTAATTGCTTATTATTCTTTCACTAGTCACTAGTTTTTCATAATGGCCAAGTGTGGCCTAGTAATTAACATTCTGTTACTACATAAAAGATAAAAACAAAGTGCTCCACACTTTGAACCTGTGGGTATAACTATGACAGTCAAATACTGCTATGCTGTCTGATGAGTAGCCCAAGAGTTGACAGTAGGTAGTATTGACTAGCTGCCTTCTCCTATATCACTTCAAAATTAAGGACAGCTAATATAGATATCCCTCATGTAATTTTGCATAAAATTCAAAAAAACAATTTTATTATAATGCATCATGAACGAAATAAGTCAAACACCTTGTTTCAGTTGGTTTTATTACTGTTTCTATAAGTGTGTATAACAAAAATGTTTTAAAGTTGGATGAACACTAATGAGTATTAAACAGAAGCAGTTTTGGTAAGATATTCATAATGTATTTTTGATCGAGTAGCAACAGTTTTATTTTTATATCTTGATCTGTAAGCACAAGGAAGCTGAAAAATTGTTGCCTGATGATCATGTCAGGTTAACAATAACAAAATGTCATGTGTCACATAGGATTTGTTTGCAACACCTAGTAGTGTCAATTTTCTTTTATACTTTCTACTAGGTTCTCATTTCATGTAATATTCTGTATATGAATATATAAAGTGTATATCTGTGATGAATACTTTTAGAACACAGTTTAATAAAGTGATGGGAAAAATGGAACTGGTGAAAAAGTTATAGAAATATGAGCTTAACAGGATAGATGTATATTTTCTGTGCATAAGAAAATAAAACTTCGTACATATAATGGACACATGATATGTATTATAAGTAAAATTACTATATTTATATATCAGTGATCTATTTTAGGAGAGATTTTTATGTACATCATCAGGGCTAATATACAGCCAGTAGATATTAGAAAGAAAAATGTTATTTTGAAACAAGCAATAATATTAATTAAAAAAACGGCAAATGTTTCATACTGTGTAATAGAATAAACATCCAGAAATTTATATAACTGTACTGAGAAGGAGAAGAAATTGTTATTTCATGTTAAATGTTTCATCTTAGGTCGAATTGTAAAGAAAATAATGTTACTAAAGATGACAAGAACATATGTAAAAAACTCAAATACTATTTGCAGTTTAAAATATTTGTAACTGATTGAAAACAAACATTTTGTTTATTTTTACAAACTATTTTTTATATTTATTTTATTTTTTTATGTTCATCTTTAGATGCTTGGTAAATCAGACTTTTTTTATTACAGTGAGTCAGGGCTGTGATTTGAGTGTCACACTTTTTAGTGTTAAAATTAATGCTATCACTTCTCACCATCCTCCAACTGTTGCAAATGGGTGCTATGTTGATGACTTCCACATTTCATGTCAGTCATCGAACATGAGGTTTAATGAGCGGCAGCTTCAGACTGCCTTCAATCACTTGTTGACATGGACCACTGCAAACAGTTTTATATTTTCCTTTTTCAAAACCATTTGCATGCATTTTTGCCACCAGTGGGGTGTCCAACCCGATCCCGAGCTCCATTTCGGTGATGTTGTTATTCGTGTGGTCCCCGAGGTAAAGTTCTTGGGGCTTATCTTTGACCGTAAGCTTCTCTTCATTCCACACATCAAGCAGCTATGTGTCAACTGCACAAGGGCTCTGAACATCCTCCATGTCCTCTCTTGGGGAGTGGATCGATGCTCTATGCTCAGGATCTATTGTGCCCTGATTCAATCCAAACTTGACCATGGGCCTTTGGTCTATGGTTCTGCCAGGACCTCGCCCTTGAAGATGCTGGACCCCGTTCACCATCTGGGGCTTCGGCTCTGCACCGGAGCTTTTCACACTTCTCCAGTCCAGAGTTTCTACACTGAGTTCCTCGAACCTCCTCTTCACCTCCATTGTTTGCAACTTTCTCTACAATATGCTGAACATCTTTCAAGCCATTCTTCTCTTCCTATTTACACGGATGGTTCAAAATTCGGTGACTCTGTAGGCTCAGCCATGGTTTGCTGTGGCTCAGTAGTTGCTTGCATGATCCCCTCTACAGGTTCTGACTTTACTGTCGAGTTGTATGCTATTTCTCTTGCCCTGGATTATGTAGAAGCTATGCAGTACAGTGATTGTATTATTTACACTGATTCTCTTAGCTCTCAACTGGCCCTGGAATTGCTTAACGTTAGTTTTTCACCCTGTTCTCGTCGATATTCAACAAGGACTGGCCCATTTTTCTTTATCTTCTGTTTCCATCCAGTTGTTTGGGATACCTGGCCATGTCGGTATTCACTAGAATGAGCTCGCTGACACTGCAGCTAAGTCCATTTGCTATAGAGCCATCACGGCCATACCTGTCCCATACATGAACTAGGTCCTGTCTTCAAGGTGCAGCTTCATGTTTAACAACCTTTTCAGATTAAACCTTCTGTTGCTCTTTGGCCGTCTTGCTTCCGTAAGGATCGGAAGGAGGAAGTTGTCCTGGCAAGGCTACACATTGGTCACAGTTTTTTAACTCATCGTTTTCTTTTATCTGGGATTGACCCACTGATGTGTAGCCTTTGTGACACTCAAGTCACAATAGCACACATTTTACTGTTGTGCCGTTGTTACAACCATGAGCGGCGGCACCATTTTAGACACGTGTTTAGTAAGAGTTTACCTCTGATGTTGGACAATGTCATTGGCAGTGATGACACTGTTCAACTTGATTGTGTTCTTAATTTTTTAAGAACAATTGGCCTTTTTAATTGTATATAAATCTTTTATCCGAATTTTGGACATATTTTGGTTTTAACTCGCTGTGTTTTTACATTTTACTACAATTTTTTTTTACAGTTTTTACTGGTTGTTTGGTGCAGATAGCCTAGTTGCTTTGTGCCATAAAACACTAAACAACCAACCAACCAAACACTGGCCCCCTTATCCTACTTCCATGTCTGAATGCTACATGCTACATTAGGGGCATAGGCTTTATGTTCTCTGTATCATTTTTCTCTAAAGAAATGTATTTTTTTCTTTTTCCCTGTGTTCACTGTCATTCAGATACCTATCCTATCGATGCTTTCTGTACTCTCTTTCACCATACTTATTTACTCCTCTACCCAGATCAGGCCTTTATTTCTAAGACTTCAGCAGCTTAGGAAAGTGATTGTTCTTTATCTCCTTTCAGTTTCTCACTTTTATGGTCATTTGGACCTGGATCGTTTTCTATGTCCATTTTAGCTAGTTGGGTGTTACTTAGCATATACACCTTTTTTCAGGGTTCCTGTCAACATTTTGTTTCTGTCTTGGGACCTCTCATCCTCTACCCTTATTGGATGGTTCTGCTAACTCGTCCAATTGGTGTATTCTACCCTGGATATTGATGCTTGCAGGCTTTTTTACATTTTGTTGTGTTAGGTTTTTATAGGGCCATGATTCTTTACAGTAGGTGTCTGTGACTTGTTGGTGATAAATTTGAACAATAAATGGACAGCACACAGTCCACTTGTTATAAGATAATATATTCAGAACAAGTCAAACATATATACAAATATTTGTCACACTGTTAATCACCACAGTTGTATCCAGAGCTTTAAATGATTATCTTTTTATGTCAAAAGTCCAGTTACATTAGAACCCACTTGATGAGATGAATTATTCTTTGCTACTCTGTTATTAGAATACAATCTGCAATTATTACCTTTTAATAGTTACCACTATACATTCTTTATGGCTAAACTCATGATTACCCAGTCTATATCTGTCTCTGTCTTTTTCCTTTCACTTTCACTAACTTACTTACTTGCACTAACTTAGTTGTCTAGATATATGTATATTGTCTGACTGAGGCCTAGAACTTTCTACAAACTGTGAGACATTATGATGTAACAATACTCACTTAAAGTAATGAGAAAAATTCAGAAGGTTCGAGCAATGTGACGTCACTTCACAACAATTGAACTACACAACTTACCATAACTATCACTTCAAAAAATAACTTTAACGTTCACATTATATGAACAAAATAATACTCTCTTATTAAACTTAAAATTAACAGTCATGTATATCTAACACATTGCATCAGGTTTGTCACTTGTTTTGCTCTCTTGCATCTCATTTTTGCTGACCCTTGGACAAGATTCTTCAGACTTGCATGTGAACAAACCTACACACATTTGTCTCTCATTATCTTCATCATCTGACTGTTTCATTTCTTGCAGGATTTTAATTCTCTCTGGTCACTTTTCTTCAATCTACATACTATCTTTTATATGGTATGTAGTACAGCACAATACAGTGGAAAGATGGCAGTGGTGGCATTGTCTGTGTAATGCAGGTTATTCCTATAAACAGCTTGTGTGCCCTCCTTCTGTAACAGGACAGGTTTGTCATCCTCATTTCTGCCTGTTCATTTGAGTCTACATCAGACATACACTGTACTGTCTAATCATACTCTTACAACGCTACACTTCTTGGCTCAATGATCACTTGTGTGCAGATGCTTGATCAGTCATGCAAAAATTCTGGCCATCTCTCTGACACTTGGAGCTCTTTTGTGTTTCTCTCTCTTTCCTTCTGGGAGAAGAGTTTTCTCTGATCAAAACAAGGTGTGATCTCCCATGGGTGTGCCCCTATGGAGCTCCTGTCATTGGGTGTAACACTCCATGGGCTTTTCTTTCAGGCACTTTCTGAAGGGAATTCATTTAATTTTAAAGTTTGTACTGGCCCCTTCATCATTTCATTGTGGGGTTCTAGCTATTCTGTGTGACGAAGTGAGGTATCCTCTCAGAAGTTAACATTTTCCTTTCCTGAATATCTATTTCATAGATACCTTCACACACCTTCTTACCTGTCCTCACCATTTTTGATGTGATTTCTCCTTGCCTTGTCTAAGAATAAAGTTATTTCAAGCACAGTGCTTAGGAAGAGCTACTGCACAAGGAGATTGTGTTGTCCTCCTATTGGTGGAGAGTTATCATCACATGATGATGTCATTATGCACTAACGCAGTTCACGTTAAACACATGCTTTTTAGGTGGAAGTTAGCTCTAGGCTAATGGTATGCAAGTCTCATAGGCAAATGCACAAGGGATCAAGCTATTCTTTGTGCAGAGGTGAGTATCTGTTGGAAACATATTTTCAGGTAAGGAAAACGTTGACTTCTTTTTTCCGGTCCTCTTTGTTGAGACGTGTTTTTTTTCTGAAGAATTATAGGCATTTTTGTGTTTATTATTTTAAACTCTTCTTACCATTTGCAGTGTAGCCTTTTATTCTTCAATTTTCTGGATAATGAGAAAGAAAGAAAGAGACCAAATTACCATCAATTTGATTTTTTGTTTTAATCAAATCAGTAAATTTGGGATATGTGTCCCATAGTCCATGATAAGGTTTTTTTGACAGTACTAGTTCGCACTGTTTTAATCTATTGTATGAATTTCCTTAAGTGCTCTTCAGTATCACCATTGGGCCAATGACCTTGGTCTATGCACTATTGATATACCAGGATAATTCATATTTCTAAGTTGGTTTTATGGATCATCTGGATTACATAATCATATTTCCACATTTCTGACATCTGAGGTTCTGACAGGAGTTATTTAATATTGTAATAATAACTTGAAGCACTCCGTTGGTCAGTGATGTTACCTTCATTGTGCACCAGGTTGTTGATTCCATTCTGATTTGGTATCTAGAGTTCCCAAGCTTCTACTTCTGTTACTTTCATGAATTTCATCCATGTTGTTTCCATGCCTGCTTTTGCTTCTAGTTCTGTCTTTCCCACAAGGATCAGGTAAATTCTACCTTTATCCTTCACAGCATGAATTGCACAGATATATGTCTTTTGTTTTCTCATGACAATGAGAAGTGAGTAATTAACTATCTGAAATACATTTTCAAGTAAAGAAAATGTTAATATCCAATGACAGCAAATTCAGTTTAGTTCTGCATTAGGTTAATACAAAAACATATAACAAATTTGTAAATTTTTTATATAGTATTTTTAACTAAGTACAGTGATTCTTTAATGTCAAACAAAAGACAATATTAGTATCAGTACAAAGTTAACAAATTTGAAGAAAATAACAGAAAAGTTGTAGGTCTTACAGGAGGTAAAACAAGGATTTATGGTAATTTATCATTGTAATCTTGTTTCTTTCTTAAATATGTTTATGATTTTTTATATGTATTTTCTTATTTAAAAGAATTATGGTTGGTTATGTGTAAAAATGTGTTTTCTTGTACTGAAAATCACAAAATGTGAATTACTGTTAATGGTTGCTTGTTGGTGGTGCAATTTTTCGTTATACAGTTACACATCATAAGCAATATATATCTTTCAGGTGATGTTTACTGAAGAAGATGTGAAATTTTATCTAGCAGAATTGGCCTTAGCTCTAGATCACCTTCACAATATAGGAATAATATACAGAGACCTCAAGCCAGAGAAGTAAGATGTCTTTCAGTTCTTGATTCTTGTAAAGTTCAGTTTGACATGGCCTGGGAGTAAGGACACTTCACTCGCAGTCTGTGGGTTGGGGGATTGACACCCTTCACTGAACAAGCTTGCCTCTTGAGACAAGGGTACATTATATTGTGACAGTCAATCCCTCTATTTGTTGCTAAAGGAGCAGCATAAGAGTTGGCATGGGTGGTGTTGACTATCTGTTTTTTCTCTAGTCTGTCACTTCAAACTTTTGACTTGGTATCACACAGACTATGTACTATGCTACAATAAGTAGTAAGTATTTTTCAGATTTACTTGTATCCATAGGCAGACACCCCTCACTTTATTTTTCTTTGGGATATAGTATACACAAAACATTCACAATAATTAAGTTGCACATTATTCCCCCCCCCTCCCACATTTTGGTCCCAAATACAACATATACTTGTACCCGTTTAATGTATACAAGGATCTTAAGATATTGTGTGTAAATTGAAAGTAATTAATATGCTTTCAATATACTGCAGTCTAACAAATTTGCAATATCTTATGCTGAGATTAAAATGTAGTTTATATTTGTTTTATGTATGAAAAATGTGAAATATATTTTTATAAATTATAAAGTAGTTTCATTTTCTCCATAATTATATCTGACCAATTTAACAATATTGTATTTCCAAGTCTCTGAACTATAATTTATTTTTACTTTTTGTATGCTTGATCTGACTTATTTTTTTAATTCATGTAGTACTTTATGTTACTTTCTTAAACTTGGATATGATAAATGTAACTTTTAACTTTTCAACAGTAATATGTATTACTTTCTGTAAGCTTTAGTCTGAAAGATTTGTTTTTTTTCTCAGTATTCTGCTGGATACAGATGGTCATATTAGTCTGACAGATTTTGGTCTAAGTAAGGAAGCCTTAAATGACCAGAAAGCTTATTCCTTCTGTGGAACAGTGGAATATATGGCTCCAGAAGTTATAAATCGTAAAGGTCATACAACAGCAGCTGACTGGTGGTCATTTGGAGTCCTAATGGTCAGTATATTGATCAAAGTATCTTTAAAAAAGGAAGTACTTTATTTTGTTTATTTTCACTTTATAAATGCTATTTTGTACTCAAAATAAAATATATTTGCACACTTTTTTGTCACTTTTGTAATATTATATGCTGATACTGAGTGTTGAAAAAAGTACATGTAGAAGTGAGTAGAAAGTTCATACTACACTACATATAATAGATATAAAATATTTCTGGTTAAGCTTTCCATTAGTCTATTGTCATAAGAAAGAAGATACTCATGATTTGAGCACTAGATAATACACATAAAGTAAGTTTGATAGATGTAAAAGGTCAGATAATTAATATCTTAAACCAAATAATTATCTGAAATTTGATAGTAAGAACTCAACAACCTTTTATGATTAGGATGACGTATGGAAACATAATTTTTTTAAAATTATTACCGTAGTTTGAGATGCTGACAGGAGCCTTACCATTCCAAGGAGCAAACAGAAAGGAAACAATGATGCAGATTCTCAAGTGAGTGTGTGTTTATTGCTTAGTATTCTCACAAAGTTATTAGTTAATAGTAGAACTCTCTTGCTTCAGGTAGACCAAAGTGCTTATGCCACAACTTTTTTTCAGAGTTACAATCAAAAGTTAATTAAGCTATTTTATTATTAATGTATACAAATTTGGCATCAAAACATATTTAATAAATCAAATTTCCGGAAAGGTACTTCCCTCCGCTCACAAGATTTGGTATTCTCATCCAGTGCTGCCCTCTATATGCAATTTTTTCATTACACATGCCACAACCAAATAGAAAAATAGAGGAGGTTCTTATTTGATATTCTAGCTTGTCAATGTCTGTAATTTGAGTTCCTAATTCGTGAGAAACTATAGACTTTGTACTTGGACATCACAAACATCTAATTTGAACCAATGCTGCATTCAACATACCATGTGACACACAAAAATATATGGTTTCTTTTTTAATATTTACTTTTAAATTAATAAATTAACTAATGAATCATACTAAAAATTAAATTATAATCTACAATTTGATACCAAACTTACTGATGTACACACCGTGGTCACAAGTAAATAGACACCACCTTTTTAGAAAAAATTAAAATTTTCAGTCATATTCACATGAATTGATATATTTATAATTTAATTAATATCTGGTAGATCTTCCTTTCGCTTTGTGGAGTTCGATGATCCTTTGGGGAATCGTGAAAATCATCTCGTCAATTTTAGATTGTGGGATTTTCGCCCACTCTTGCTTCAAAACTTGCAGTAGATCGCTCTTCGAAGTTGGTTTTTTTGGTTGTTTCTTGACTTGCTGGTCAAGTATGGCCCAGAGGTTTTCGATGGGGTTCATGTCAGGAGATTGGCTCGGCCAGGGCAACTTCTGGATAACATTTTTTTTCCTGCCACTTTTGGGTGTTTCTAGCAGTGTGACATGGTGCTTCATCTTCCTGGAACAACGTTGTATTCTTGTCCACGAAACCTGAGGAATAAAGTGGCAAGAGTCCTTCCTCCAATATTTCGACGTATTTTGCAAAATTTATGTTGCCAACGCACTTCACTTAGCTCAATCTCC
>NW_013666750.1:32464-33252 GCF_000517525.1 Limulus polyphemus
AGCAATGATAACCCAATCTGTGGAGAATCCATTGAACAGATTTCGGGCTCATCCCACCAACTTTGGCCACTTCTGCAGTCGTTAATGTGGGATCCATTTCGATGCTCCTCTTGACAGCTTTTTTGCCCTCTCCGATGGACCAGGAAGACCCGGACACTGCTCAGTTGTTTCCTTGCCATGTTTCCTGAACTGCACGATGATTCTGTTGACTGTCGAAAGCGGGTTCACAAATTCTGCGAAATTTGCCGCTGACTTATTCCACCATCTGCTTGACCAACTATCCTTCCTCTAACAAAATCTGACAATTCGAGAGAACCTTGAGTTCTAGGCACAAGATAATTAGTGTGCGGACCATTTTCATTTATATAGTGCTCTGTGAACACAAATTAGTTAGCATAAATCAGTTAAATGACGAAAAATTAGGTGTCTATTTACTTGTGACCACTCAGTGTACATTAATAAAGTAATAGTTCAATAAAATTTTGAATGCGAGCTTTCAAATGTGATGACATGGCCTTTAACCCATGACCATAGGGTTAAACCATTATATTATCAAAGATGTATGGATGATACTTTTAGTATTTTTAAAGATCCAGTTCATGTTTCTCAGGTTTGAGTGCATTTAAGTAGCAAGCATAACTGTATTTAATTTACTCTTGAACATCAGCGAGACTATAAACTTGTATTTTTAGACATGTTGGTTGGTAATTGTGATATCTTTGAATGTGAAGTTTATAAAAAAGAACATTTACTGGTCTGTAATTTCACCCTTTCACCCTGGTACCCTT
>NW_013666750.1:33273-68576 GCF_000517525.1 Limulus polyphemus
TCTCTATTTTCTCCATCACCTCACGAAAATGTACGAAATTAAACGTAAAATACTCTATAAAATCGTTATTGCTCAAACAAATCATAATTTTTATAGCATTCAATTTTGTTTGGATACAGAGCTATCAAATAGAAAATCAGGCCCCTCCTGCCACTCCCACCTGTCACATCCTCTCTTTCACAATTTGTTGATAGTTCTCTCTTACGTTTCATTATATATTACCCATAACCAATAGAAAGTCAAGGTTTTCATCTATCAAATGATGTATTGTATAATGTTGTATTCTGAACAGAATATTGTCAATTTCACTCACAGTACAAGATTCGTTCCTGTGGGAAAGTTAACATCTAGCTTCGATGAATTTGTAATGGCTTTTGTCACATAGTTTAAAGCCAGGAAAATTTTGAGAGGTAAGTCTCTCTGTAAAATAGAGCTTGCTCATTTGCTCATTCATAAGCAGAGGCTGCAAGTTATCTAAATGTGTTCAGCACGTAAGTTGTTGCTTATGTTATAATTGAAAGTTTTTTTCTCTATATAGTTACTTACAGGTTAATAGCAGAAAATTTAGGTAGTTGACACTTAAAAATGACAAATAGAAAATTGATGTTTAAAATCAGTAAGATAAAGGATAAAAAAAAGAATGTTACATGCACTTGGTTAGGTTATCTCACACTATGCATTTACTTTAGACTTTTATATTAATATCTTTAGATCATACCAACATTCACTACACTTACAAGGTTTCATGGCCCCTTCCACCCCCATCACAAAAATTGTAATGGGCAGACATTAAATGAACCATTCTATCTGGATAGTTGAATTTTGGCTTTTATGACTCCTCTTATTTTAAGAAATCAAGTGTGACGTAACGTGACCCACACTGGTTTTTATATAGGTTAGATAACATGATATGTAGTGGCATCTATACTTATCTATAATAATTTTATTATTATTGTACCTTTTTTATGTTTCTGGGAAATAAAAATATGTTTAAAATATTTTTGACTGTTCTTCTCTGCTAAAATTGGTTCAGAATACACATACTGACATAGTCATCTAGAATATATCAACCTAATAACCCAAGTATTTTTGCTAGTATATTATAAAATTGTTTTTAGTCGCAAACAATGATTTTTGTATTCAAGTATATATAAAAAATTATCGATCCAGTTTTATACTTGAATCATTTCTGAATTTAATCAACAGAGACTTTAAATTAAGAAATCAACAAATATTTGTTTTCAATTTTGTAGTTTATACATTTCATTTGATACTTCCAGTACATAGACTAACAACAATATTAGATTATACTTTTGTTGTTCAGCAACTTGACATAAAAGCCATCTTAAAACATTTATGTCTCAAGTTGTGAGTTAATGGAAAGTAAAGGTTAGATTCAGTGGTAAACAGCCTGTGTTAAACTAATATCTCGTATGCAGGACCTGAGTGAATGAAAGAAATACAGTGAGTGATAACATTTCGGGTGACTTCCATTATCTGAACATGCTTTGGGAATGGCACATTCAATCAGTTGGGACAACTACAAGTCACTAGATTATAACCTTTGTCTGTCTTAAGTTTTTAAGTTAGATGGATGAAAGCATAGAAATATAGATAGATTTTATTACTTAACCTTACTAACTCTGAATGAAAATATATTTTTTTGATACTTAATCATTATTTTTTTACTGGGAGGCTACCATTGGCATACAAATGACATTTGACGCATTTGGAAAAAATGGATAATTTGTCATACACTTTATTTTATGTAATTCATGAGTAACACTTTGATGTTACAACCAGTGTTGTAACTAGATTCCATATCCATCCCTTCTTTATTAAATCTTTTTCTATGTTTTGGAATAATCCCAAGTTAAATATTTAAAACTTCAAATACCAATTTAGGGTCTTTTCCCATTTTAGTTTTTCTGTGTTTCAAAATTATTATTTTTTGTCAGCCTGGACCCTAGGGTAGCTGCCTCTCCATCTGCTAAGCCATGGTTACAAGAACTTAACAACATTCTTTTTGTAATTCTAGAGCAAAATTAGGAATGCCACAGTTCCTTAGTCCTGAAGCACAAAGTCTTCTTCGAGCCCTTTTCAAAAGAAATCCAGCAAATAGATTAGGTAAGTATTATTTTGGTTATTACACCTAATTACATTTAGTAGAAAAATGTATTTAGTTCTGATGTAAATACTGTTATAAAGTAATTATCTGTGAACTATTCATTTATGCTTCTTTCTCCTTTTTTTTTGAACCAGTGCTTTAGATGTATAATAAAAACATGGCTTATGTATCTGTGCATCATAAATAGACTTAAAGTGAACTGTTACTGAAAAAGACACTGCAGTACTGTTAAAACCTCTGCTAGTTTTACTGTTGGGTAATGGTAGTGTGTTTTAGCATTATTATAGTAACAAATGACATTGATAAGATGTCAGCCTTTAAGAGTTGTAGCAGTGTTATTATAAACTTCGGAGACTTTAGCAGTAAGTAGCAGTGTTAAAATTTGGTGGGTTGTAGCTCTTTGAACTTTAGTGAACTGTAGTCTTTTCGTACCTTATTTTTTGTAACACTATTGAACTTTGATTCATTCTAGTAGTCTTTTGTACCTTGTGAGTTGTAGTACTGCTGAATCTTGGTGAGCTGTAGCTTTATTGTATCATGGTGAGCTGTTGTTCTGTTCACCTTAGTGAAATGTATTAATGCTGAACTTTTGTGAGCTGTACTCCTGTTATACTTTAGTGAGTTGTAGTACTGTTAAACCTTTGTGAGCTTTCTGTTAACCCTCTCACTATAGGTAGGTTAGAGTGTGCTTGTCACAACGTTTTAGTGAATTACATTCAAAATTTAATTAAGTTACCTTATCATCATTGTATATGAATATACTTAGCATCAAAACATACTTAATGAATAAAATCTTAATATTATATAAGTTTTAAGTATGAGAATATTGACATTTGTTCTCTATGTCTACCTTCTTCTCTAATTTATTTTCCAGCTCTCTGAGAAGTATGGAATTTTATGTAAATTACCCATTATGATACAGATATTACTAAGGCAAAGCATAATTTTTATAGCCTTCAATCTTATATGTTTAAGGAACCATAAACTAGAAAATCAGAACCACTTCCCACGCTCACCTGTCACATCCTCTCTTTCACAAATTGCCAGTAGATCTCTCTGATGTTCTATACTATATTATTTCTAACTAATAGAAAGTCAGAGTTTTAATCTATCAAATGACATTGTTTTCTGTACAGAGTATTGTCTATTTTGCCTCCAGTTTGAAAATTTTGTGTGGGATTTTTATGAGATGAGAACACCAGTAATAAGATGTAGAACAAAGAGAATAGTTCATATTTTATTTGAACGTTTTAAAATCTTTTAGTATAAGTTTAGCTAGTTTTTTTGGGCATCTTAGAATTCTTATAAATAAGGAAACTACCTGACATGTTTTCTTTTGATGAAGTTTTGGTCTCTGTACTGAAACCTGTTTAAATTTTTCTCCTCATAGGATCAGGACCAAGCACTGTTAAAGAAATTCAAGGTCATCCATTTTTTGCAACTATAGACTGGCAGAAATTGTACAGTAAAGATGTTAAGCCTCCTTTCATTCCAGCAGTTGGCAGATCAGACCATACTTGCTACTTTGATAAAGAATTCACCACTAGAACACCAGAAGGTGTGAAATTCTCATTCTTTAAAAAATTTTTTGTTTGATGCTACAATACTTAAAATTTTGAATTTGCTTATAACCTTATAAACAATAACTTCATATATTTTCTTGGTAAAGGATGACTTCTTTTTGAATTGATACATTTTTAATAAAGACCTGTGGACTAATATTAAAATATTTCTATGGTCAGTTAAATTTAATTTCAATATTTAACACTGTGTTATTTGATATATGCTTCACTTTCTTTTTGGAATTGTAATATTAGTAATGTTCTATACAGTTTAAACAAAACTTAGAGTAGAATTTAAGGACAAAGTTAGATGCTTTAAAAACCTTCTATTTTTATCTTGTTTTTTTAGACTCTCCTGGTATTCCACCTAGTGCAAATGCTCATGAGTTGTTCAGAGGTTTTAGTTTTGTTGCTCCAAGTTTAGTAGAAGAAGAACATCAACAGCAAGCTGAAACTGAAGCTCTTAGTAAAGTAAGTATTATTTATTGATTTGTTACTGATGTACTCTTATAGTGAGTCAAGTATATGTTACTTAAATATATATTGATTAGTCTTAATTGCCAGATAATTATGTTATTGTAAAGTAAATTTTTAATATTATGTTATTTTCATTGAAAGAAAGCTCATTTTATTATTATACTCTTATTTTTACATAAAGTCTTTAAATGATTACTTTAACCCTATGACTACTGGCATCATTTTTAGATTCTTTTCTGTGCATAGTACTGTGTTACATTCAAAATTTAATTAAACTACTTTATTATCAATATCTGTCAATGAAAGTAACATCTTAAGGTATGTTTTAATTTGAATTTTTATGTTATCTTTCAAAAAATATTTAAACTGCAGTTTTCATGTGAAGTGATCTACACCCTTTGAAAAATATCAACTTTAGCAGCTACATGAGATGGCAACATACAGGAGTTTCTTCTACATGCTAACTACGTGTGTTTGACCTAATTGACTTGTCAGATCTAAAGTCCTAGAACTGTATTCACTGGTAAAGAGAAATAAATTTTTCAACCCTTGACTGTTGCCATCATGCCCACCTTCTATACACAAGTTTATATAGTCGTTAGAAAGAGCTCAGTTTACACTGTACTCTACCAATAGTTAATATAAAATTGGCTTGCAGTTTTCCTTACTGTGAAGATGTAACTGCTGCTCATATTGTTGTCTGCTTGATCGACTATAGCGTGTATGATGGTTTCTTACCTAAATACGCTGTAGTTAGAGAGACAGTTAAATTGTATTTAGGTCTTACTTTTATATTTTAGTTAATATGTATTAAATGTGCTTTAAAAATCGTATTTGAATAGTTTAATGATTTTTATAAGTTTATCTTGTCACTGGAATTTAAAAGGTTATAAACAAGATGATGTGTATAAGCACCATCTTTTTTCGGCAACACATCTCTGTGGGGAGTCTGCTGAAATACCTTTGTAAAGCCCTGCAGGCATCAGTTAATGTATGGGCATAAAAGATAGTAGACAAAGAATTTGAAAGGAAAATAAAATAAACTCTAAATGAAAAGATAAAGATGTGAAATTATGCATATGAGGAAAACACAACTATTCTAGTGGATTTCTATGAAGAGTTGAAAGGTATGTACATATTTCCATTTGTTAATATTAAACATTTCATTGCACTGTATGTTGATGATAATAAATAGAGTTAGTGATATAGTAGAGAAAGTGGAAAATAAAATATAAATATTTACCTTAAGACACTTGATATTCATTTATAAGGTTCTGGAGATTATACAAATGAAATGTGAAAACTGTAAAATAAAAAATAGTATTTTTATAGTTCATATAAAAATCACCTTGCAGGTGAACTATTCAAAGTGTGAGTACAAATAACTACATTACATAACAACTTTTTTTATTAGAGATAGTAGAAAAAATCAAAATTAAATGTTTTATTTTTCTGAAACTACATGCTTTTAGGAACATTCTTGTCAAATTTTAAACAACTTCATCCACTAGTTTTGCTTTTTGAATAAAATATGAGGAAAGTGACATTACCCACTAAAAAAAATAGTAGCTGGTGGTCATAGGGTTAAGAAAATGACCCTAAATTGTATGTATGTATATATACAGGACTCCAAAAAGATAGTATCCACTTAAATTTTCTACTATCTAGCTTAGGTTGAGACAAGATTATGTGTGTTTGCTACAATGCTATGCAGCAGCAAAAATGCATTGGCATTTGACCTCCAAGACAAAATAATTTAACAATCAGCTGTGTGATGCTATAGAGAATAACACGTTTTTTGTTGCATTGGTTTGTGTTTAATTTCGTTACATCTTGCTCATACAAGCCAATCACTTCACATCGCTGGCAATAAAGGGCATAACACTAAAAGGTGTTTGTTCAAAATTGTGTACGGCTTATTTATGCATGAATATTGTATTTATACTCCCCATACATTTTTTTTTGGTTCCCATTGGTGATCTGGAGACTGTATTTTTGGATCCTTGTATGTTTGTGTGTTTGTATATATATATATAATTTCAAACAACTAAGCCTAATAGATATATTTTAGAATAACAGTACCTCTAATCTTCTAAGTTTCTTGAGCCATTGTGTATTCAATACTAAATAATAAATTGGAAATTCACTATGTACATCTATATAGCTTAAATTTTTTAAGCAATGTTTTCTCTTATCTTGTTTCATACATGTTACAGATGTTTGTGGAAGTAATTATTAAAGGTATATTGAATTACTTATCATCAGTTATTCAGCTTTATATTGTTCATATTCTGTATATTTAACTGTGATTTAGAATATTCAGTTCTATTAAATATTTTGTTTTATTATTGATGTTTAAACCTGTTTTCATGCAAACTGCAGCTAGCATCTAGCTCTTCCAGTTACAAAGGATCGATCACCAAGGAGTATGAACTCAAAGAAGAAGTAGGAGTTGGATCTTATGCTGTTACAAGACGTTGTGTTCACAGAGAATCGGGAAAAAGTTTTGCAGTAAAAGTAAGTTAACTATTAGATAAACTAGTTTTTGTTCTTTTTTTATTGGTGGTATTAATACATGATACATATTACTTATATTATGTACTATTGAAATATTTTTGTTTTGTGGACTATACAGCAGTGATGCACATAAACATTTCAGTGGAAAAAAATCATACTTCATATTCACCCACTTTATGGTTAAAGTTGAATTTCACAGAAGATTTTAATGTAATTGAGTTTTTGGCCATTTTTATTTGGTTACAAAGAAAGGGTTGAAGGCAGTGGGATTAAAAAAGGATAGAGGAAACCTTAACTTGTATAATTCATAAAATCATTACAGCCAGGATGATTTAATAAGGTTTAAATTTTAGGAAACAGTTCATTCTTTTGTCATTGAGCAAATTGTGTTTAAAATGCTACTCTTATGTAAATTGTTTCATACTAGTAGTTCATTGATAATCACCATGTTACTTATTTTGGAAAAAGAAATGTTGAATAAAAAAAGATCACTCTGTTATTACATATTTTCAATTATAACATGATAATTAATACTCTTAAGTTTTTCAAGCATTAAGTATTTCAACTGTGTTGGTTGGGGAAGTTAAATTTATAGTTTTATTTGTTACAGTTTGTATTCAATATCACCCCACCCTAAACTCCACTCTGGTAGGTCAGTGGTAACCTTATGAGCTTATGATGCTAAAAATTGTGTTTCGTTACACTTGATGGGCACAGCTTAGGTAGCCCATTGTGTAGTAAACACAAGTACAGAATATGAAGCCTTGTGTTATATACTGAGATTTGCCACTTTGTCAAATTAATGATCAAGCAAGTAGAGCATCCTTCTGTTTCCTGGTGTTATCACAACACAACTATTGATTACAAATAGCTTGTTATTAATACTGTATGAAATGAGAAATTTCCAGTCATTGACAAACTTAAATTTAGTCTTTGATGAAATAACCAAATCAACATGTTTTTACTAGCAGACTATGTTTTTATAGATTTAATGTTTACAGTTCACATAAACATTTGGATACAGATAAATTGTATTTTTCTCATAGAACTACTACACATCATCAACAGTTATTACAAAACTGTAAAAAATAATACTAATTGGCAGTGCGTTCCAGACTTTTTTGACGGCAACACACTACATGCGTACCAAAAATAATTTGACACCATAGAGACGAGTATAAACTAGCACCTCGAGGCTCCACACTTTACCTGCCACTACACAAGGCTGTGTTGGCAAACATTTTTTGCGTGGCGAAAAAGAAATATAAAACATTAGATACTTTTTTGCATGCACATCAGCGAGCAAATTTAAAAATACTTTATAATACTGAATCTTATAACAGCTATAAGTAAAAATAAAACTTAACAAAACATTTTGTGCAATTTCCAAGAACATGGTGACATCCCTCAGGGCATGATGTGACACCAACTTTGGAAAGCACTGCTACATGGTCAATAAACAGTTTGTGGGATAATTATTGTCACTAGTGAGAGTTTTACTTTCAGTATTTTCCATTGTTTTCTTTAGAATTTTTGCTTTGCATAAGTCTTCCTCTTGTATCCTTTTCTAGGTCATCAACAAGTCTAAGCGAGATTGTCAAGAAGAAGTGGAAATTCTGTTACGCTATAGTCAGCACCCAAATATTGTCACACTTTATGATGTAAGCTCAACAGTTTTTTTGTTTGCTTGTTTACTTAAAATTTTTCTTATGTTGGTTAAAAACACAAAGAATGGGTCATCAGTTAAACATGTGGAACAAAACACTAATGTAAGGATTAAAGTTTATAAAAAAGAATAATAGATTAAAAATAAACAGATTAAAAGAAAAATTAACATATTTAATAATAGAAAGGGAGAGTGTAGTACCTAAAACAAAAATAAAGTAATAAAAGCATGGTACTGAGCTATAGGGAAGTCTTACCTGAGCATGTGTCATTACAAAATGTTAGAAATGAATGCAGACCACCTCGTCGCTAAGATAAGTTCTATCTCTGAGCTGACAAGCTTAGGAGGGGAGATAGGTAGCTAACTTTGCAACTGAAAGATTGCTGGGTAACACAGATAATACACCTGCAGTTTATAAACTTATTTCTTGAATGAAATATAATTGATATTTGAAATGCCACCTTATAAAACTTTATTATAGATATAGAGATGAGTATGATGATATTACTAAATCTAACACTGAATAAAAAGGAATTTTATAAAATTAGAATATTAACTTCATGTTGTTAGGTATATGAAGATGAAACATCTGTTTACCTGGTGATGGAACTTTTAAGAGGAGGGGAATTGTTGGACAAAATTCTCAGTCACAGATCTTTTGGTGAGCGAGAAGCAAGTTATGTGTTGGAAGTTCTTGCAAAAACTGTCAAGTACCTTCATGATAATGGTGTAAGTTGTTAAAGACCTTTATGATAATGGAATAAGTTGTTGAGTACCTTCATGGTAATATTGTTAAGTACTTTCATGATAATTCAGTAAATTGTTAAGTACCCTCATGTTAATGGAGTAAGTTATTAAGTACCTCCACATTAATGGAGAAAGTTATTAAGTACCTTCATGTTAATAGAGTAAGTTGTTAAGTACCTTTACGATAATAGAGTAAGTTGTTAAGTACCTTCACAATAATGGAGTAAGTTGTTAAGTACCTTCACATTAATGGAGTAAGTTATTAAGTATTTCCACATTAATGGAGAAAGTTATTAAGTACCTTCATGTTAATGGAGTAAATTGTTAAGTACCTTCACGATAATAGAGTATGTTGTTAAGTACCTTTACGATAATAGAGTAAGTTGTTAAGTACCTTCATGATAATGGAGTAAGTTATTAAGTACCTTCACGATAATAGAGTAAGTTGTTAAGTACCTTCACATTAATGGAGTAAGTTATTAAGTACCTTCACGATAATAGAGTAAGTTGTTAAGTACCTTCACATTAATGGAGTGAATATGTTAAGTACCTTAACAATAATGGAATAAGTTGTTAAGTACCTTCACGATAATAGAGTAAGTTGTTAAGTACCTTCACAATAATAGAGTAAGTTGTTAAGTACTTTCACATTAATGGAGTAAATTGTTAAGTACCTTCACAATAATGGAGTAAGTTGTTTAGTACTTTCATGGTAATTCAGTATGTTGAATGTATTTACTTTTACAAGATTTAAAATATTAATGGGTAACAGTTTCATTTTTTATTGTACATGATGGAAAATATCAATTTGCAGATGATTTCTGAAATACTTGTTATTGTATGAAAATGTTTTATTTTTGATTGCAAATAATATAAATAAATAACTGGTAACATTTTTTATATTCTAAGTATCAGCTAACTCAAGGTTTTATTTTTTTTATGCATGCTAAAACATCCATTAGCTGGTAGTTTTAAATTTCGTGTGACTTACATTTAAAGTATACACTAGCAGATGTTTTATTTTTTTACTGCACAATATAGAACAAGAACAGGTAGATGTTTCATTGTTATTTGTACATAAAACAGATGGTAAAAGTTTTGTATTTACTTTGACCTAATGTTCATGTAAAACATTAAGTAATAGGCTTTGTTTTTGGTGAAATATTAATTTACTTGAAAACTAAGTAGAACATGGCTTATACAAAAGACCATTTATTTTTCACATGTATGGGTTGTTATTGCATATGCTCAGCTCTTTCAATTTATGATTTCCTTTTTGTCAATCTTTCTGTTGTTGCTAATACAGGATTTGCTAAACTTGGGGTACAAACTAAAAGCATGAATAAATAAAGACTTTTGAGAGACCCAGAGTTTGGTTTTCCCTTTTGCAAATGAACTTTTGTGTTGTGTGTATGTGTTAGGCCAAGTATGGCCCTGTGATTAGTGTGCTGAACTGTAGACCTGATAGTGATTGTTTCCTTGTGACCAAGTCACTATTTTTTTATCTGTTTAATTTTTGTTGTGGAAAGCAAGACTACAAATTACATTTTATTTTCTAGGTTGTTCATCGGGACCTAAAGCCATCCAATATTATGTATGCCGATGAAACAGGTAACCCCGAGTCTCTTCGAATCTGTGACTTTGGTTTTGCAAAGCAGATACGAGCAGAGAATGGTCTTCTCATGACACCGTGTTACACAGCTAACTTTGTGGCACCTGAAGTTCTGAAAAAACAAGGTTATGATGAAGCTTGTGACATCTGGAGCATGGGAGTGCTTTTATACACCATGTTAGCAGGGTAAGTTTACTGTATTATCACAATAAACTTATATTGTGTTCGTATGTTGTAAACAATGTTAGCAAAGTAAGTATTGTATCTGTGTTTACACTGTTTTAATAAGGTAAGCTGTATCATGTTTGTATGTTGTAAACAATATGAGCAAAGTATCATACCTGTATTGTTTACACCTTGTTGTAAACAATATGAGCAAAGTAAGTATCATACCTGTATTGTTTACACCTTGTTTGTTATAAACAGTGTCAACACAGATATGATACTTACTTTGCTGATACAGCTGATTATCCAATTAATAAAGTGTAAGCTGAATCATGTTTGTTTGTTATAAACATGTCAGCAAAGTAAGTATCATGTTTTTGTTGTTTACACTTTTTTTGACCGAGTAAGCAAGCCTTTGTCATGTACTTAAGTTGACAGTATAATATTTTTGTTTCACACCAGTTTAGCAAACTAAATTATATTAATAATTTTACTCTCTACACTATTAGCAGGGTAATTTTTGTGTTAGTGTTGAGTTATTTTGTATGTATTATCATTAATAATATGTTTTTATTATGATTGTGTTATTTACCACCATGTTTAGAGTGCACACTTGTGCCATGTTTGTATGTTTTACATTGTGTATCATTCTGATATACTTTTTGTTGACAGAGTGACTCTCTCATTTTTATATATGTGTAATGTTAGCAAGATAAGTCTGCATTATTTTTGTTTTTTAAACTCATTGTTAGTGGAGTAAAGTATATATTACAGGAGTGGGATCAGAGCAAAATGGCTAAGATTGAAAAGGGGTAAACTACTGAACACATCTACCTTAATAATTTTGGTCCTGGGTATTTACCCACAGAATTTAAAGGTTTTTCCCACCTTTTTTTTGAGCAGTCTAGGCAGCCTTATTTTTGATGTTTATACTGTTTTGAAAAAAATATCTAAAGTTTGCTTGCAGAAATAAATTAAATCCAGAATAATGGTAAACAGTGTTCACAAACAAACAAATACTTGAGGGCTGTTACTCGATCTGCTGTGCTTATCCTGCCTGTGGTTGGCTCAAGATCTGGAAGTGGTTATTTATACATCACAAAAATAAGCTCATCCAAATATTCTCATTTGCTATCCTTTTATTTTGTTCTTGTGACAGATAGTTCCCACCACTCACTCCACACAAGCAAGATTTATATGAGTGTGAGTTGACAATCTTGGGGGTTGTGTCAACCCATTATGTGGAGACTGTCTGTCTTGCAATAGGTAGAAGTTAGTTCCTTTACTAATGTTACCAGTGGCTTTCTAGCTGTATATCATCCTGTTGATTTTCGATCTTTCAAGGGACACCATACAGTTCTTTGTTTTTCAGCAGTCTCATTCACTCTAAATGTCCAGGAAAACATTTCATGGTTGTCATTTTCACCTTACTAGTGCAGAGGAGGTTTATATTATGCTAGTAGAATTGTGCGTATTTGATGAAGGGTCTTCTGCAAGCTTGTCAGCTTTGTTATTTAGCTTTACTCCTGCGTGGCCTGGCATATACATCCAATTGATGGTCTTTCCATTCAGTTGATTTGCTTTCCAATACGATGTCTTACCTCCTTTCACAAAAAACGCTTTTGACTTATACTGCCCTCTATCGGCAAACATTTTTGCTCACCACTAGCCTTAATACTCCCACTTACCTTCGTATATGTTACCATGAGATATCTGCATAATAACAAGCAAATGACTATGCAGAAACCCTCCACCAATAGGAGTGCAACACTACCCTTATTGCAACTAGCACCCTCTCTAATCTTGGAGCTGTTAGTCACCTCTCGATTGGCATTCTTACAGTTCAGACATATTTTCACTCGTATTTTCAGACTGATTTTTTTGCTTAATTGCCAAAGTTTATAGTTTCAGTTTTTGGCTGTATATTTCTTTTTTTTTTCTCAGCCATAATTTTTTGAATCTGTACAGTTTTGAGAATTCTTGCTGGAGTTACATTCCTCTTTTTTTATGTTTCCAGTCAGCTCCACTTGTCATATATGCACAATTCCATGTGGCTTCTATCTCAGTGTAACAGCTGGTTCACCGGGAGTTAGCTAAATTTTTGTGGACTTTCAAGCATCTGCTGATTATTCTCTTGTACTTTGTACTACTTTGCCTGTAAATGACAATGAGGATTTTAACTGCTATTTCCTCCTCCTGCCTATGTCTCCTAGTCTTGAGTTGTTTCTGGGGTGGTGTCTAGGCCTCTATTCCTTTTGGCAGATTTACTAAATCGGGTAGAATATGTTTTATCATTATCTTTTTGTTTTTTTTATTCTATTTCTGCCCTTCTCTGTGATGAGCCGTGGGGTCAGTTTTAGTGTTCCCTGAACCCTTTGGGTTATTGGTGGCCCCAAATGTAGTATGTATACCTCAACCTCCACTTGCTGTGGATGACCCTGCTCTGGCATGTTGTCGTTCTGGCTTCCCTCCTTTGGCTTGTGGAGTAAGATGTAGCTTGTCACTTGGTGGAGATTGCACCCCTTAATTTGGTTTTGAGTATGGCACTTTCGTTTGGTACCGGGTGTTTTTTTTTGGGGGGAGAGGATTCCTTAATTTTGGGAGCCCAGGGTTAGGTCAGCCCCATTGCATAACTTCACTTGCCATTCATTCTATCTCACACCCCCTTGTCCCTGTTCCTCCCCTGGTTAGTTCAGCCTCTCAAATGTTTGCAGTTTTTCACCATCGATCCTTGGGGCACTGTTTTGGGGGCAACCAGCAGTCTTGATGACTTTTAGGAGGGGTTTGGGCCCAGTAGTGGGTGGACTCATATCCCCTTGGTGGGACAATGTTATATAGATGGACTTCCAACAGTAGGGTTTGGGGTTCAATTCGACATGGTGGAAGTGGCAATTAGCACAATTTGACTTTTCTCTACAATATACACACATATTTTTACTCCATCAGACATGGTACAATAGAGATTTCAACTGCTTTGCCAAAGTTTGGAGATAATTTCTCACAGATCCTTGTGTGCTGAGGTGATCGTATTTGTTGTGGTCCTTTTTGAATTCCCCCAAAAGTAAGGGACTGGTGCTCTATCATCATTCAGTCAGTTCTGACCCGTTTAGTAGTCCTTCTACCTTTCAACATGGGGGTCATAATTGGCTCTATGTTGGGTTTTCGCTCCTGGTTTGTTAAGGACAAGGGTGTTGTGTCAGATGCATTAAGTACTCCTCTGCATTCTTTGGGTTCATAGAGGTTGTATGTTTTCAGTCTGGACTCCTCCATTCAACCACTTCTCGGCTCCTTACAACTTGGATGGTCTGGAGTTTTAGCAAGGATGTCTGGTTTCCTCACAAGCCGATCCTGCCTTTTTCCCTCTTTTCTTCTAGGTGTAGAGGCTAGGGTTGGTATAGGTGAAAACGTTTTTTCTTCATTCCCATGCACTATCTCATTCATCTTGGGGTGTTATTTTGTTTCCTACTCAGTTAGTCCAGTCTTCTCTCTTTTTTGAGTTAGGGCTAGGGCAATTCGGGTTTGCAGCCTGTCCTCCTCGACTTCTCCCATTTTGCATGACGTTTTCTCTCGTTTGGGTACATGAGCTTCTTGGGAAGCCATCATCCCCATATTAGTCATATCCTTTTGTGTTGTCTTTCATGGGTTTGTTGGTCCAGTGGAACCTCTTTTTGGATCCCTTGGAGGCTCTTTTCATCCTTTCTTCCAGACCAACTTAGCCTGGTTGGCTGGATCAGGTCAACACCTTTTTGGGTGTTACTCCTCCGAGTTCACAATGTCTCCTTTTCCAGGTGCTCCCCTTTATGGTTGGAGTGATTTTCTGGGTGCTTGGGAGGTTTCATGTACGTTGTTTCTCTCTGAGTCCTCTCATCTTTCCATCACTGTGAGCTCCTAGCACTATGTTGGGCTCTGTTTCATTTCCTTCTGGCTCTACAGGGATGGTTGGTGGTAGTGTTTTCTGAGTACTCATCTCTTGTCTTGTACATCTTCAGGCAAGTGGGCACTTGGTTAAGTGACCTCTGGCGTAAGCCATGTTCCTCCTGTGTTGGGCCTCAGCCTTCACATACTTGTTCTGGCTTGTCATATTTTGGGGGTCCTGTGTCATGTGGCAGATTATTTATCTCTGCCTAGCCAGGGCTTTCTCCTATGTCGGGGTACACACTGATTCCTTCCAGTGACAACTCCCATAGTTTATTCCTTGGAATCATTCCCAGTCCTGTGTCTATTATCCATTTATTATTATGGTAGGATTTACCTGTAGAATTGCCTGGCTTATTTTTTTCCTTTCTTCAGATTGATTTTGTCTCTTCTGAGCATTTCCCTTTGTATATGTCACCTAGTCCTGTCTCTGGCTACTCATTTCCTTCATCCATTGGAGGACTTCTTTGGTGTCAGTATGTAGACCACCCCCCATTCCTTTACTGCTTATTATCTTCATTAACTGGCTGTTTCTTGTTCTGAGGGATTTCATCTTCCTCCAGTCACCATTTTCCACTCCCCTGTTTCTATGTGTGTGGTTAGTACTCCATTCATTTTCTTATTCTTTGCAGGAGCCTTTCTTGCATTGTTTGAATTCCATTATGTGGCGAGTGATGCCTGACCAGGTATACTTAGTTTTAAATCTGCACTATAAGACCTGTGATCAGATACAGTAGTCCCTGGTGGATACAACCCCTCTCAATAATGACTTCCTATTAAATACAACTTTTTTTCTGTGCAAAGAACAATTTTACATTGATCAGACCTCCCATGAACAACTTCCTGACAGATGCAACATACAACCAGGATTTTTAGGCAGAAGGTTGAGTAATAAACTTGAAATTGTTTTAATGAACATATTACATTTTATGTAGTATTTGTATTTAGAGATGATTACCTTATTAGATATTGGCTAAAGTCTATCAATAATTTAGTTCATATATTTATTCTTATTTCTTTACTGGTTCTTTTAAAATCGTGGAATTGTCCCTTTTCAGAGCTGGGATCAAAGTATCCAAGTTTCAAGGTGAAATTTTGGTTAAGGTAGTGCTGTTTTGTTCATTTTAGATATATAAATTTTTATGTTTGATTCTTTGTTTAAAATTACAATGTTTTGGATACTGTGGATTTTTTGAGTTGCAATGGTGGAATTTTTTTTTTTTATTATGTAATAATAACTGCCAGACTCATGAACATTCAAAGTGACTCCATTAAATGTGCAAAACAAACAAAGATTGACAATTTTTTATGAAATAAATTTGTGTCAGTTTGTAATATTTTACATGTATGTAATAAAAATGTAATATGTGGATGTTTTTGAAATAAATGTGGTCATAAATAAATTATTTTACATAAAACAAAACAATTTTAAGTTATCTTTATTGAATTGTTATCCATCATAACTATTATTATTATTATACCAATTTGTTACGTTATCTAACTACCTATGCAGTATATTAACCATTATGTCTAACCCCTGGGAATAGCAACTGGCACAGCTTGAACTCAGTCGTTTGTTATCTGGCTATTGATCCTTTGAATAATGACTTCCTGTCAGATGTGACTTTTTTATCATGGCATATAGGTCGGTCGTATCTAAGAGGGACTACTGTACAGTGCTAGATGACTGTGACATTAAAGCTCTTCCTATTGCAGACCTGATGCTGCCAAGTGTTGGTTGATTGACTCTGTCAGTGTGTTCCTTATGTTTTCAAAATACAGTATCATAACACATCACCAGTTCATGTTACGCCCACCATTGAGATCGGTTGTGTTCTGCAGGACTGCTCGTAGGAATAGCTAATGGTATTTTGCTTCATAAATATGTTCCTCTCAGACTGTATACTTAGGAACTAACATGAGTAAAGCAGACAGGGATTGCTGCCAATCTCTGGTGATCCATGGAGTTTGACACTTGTCCTACCACGGATATGATGTACAGCTGTGTTGGATGATGCACTCCATCAATATGATCACTCTGCTTTTAAAAATAGGGTATCACTGTCACCCATTGCACTGTCTCTAGTGCTGTGGTTCTCCAGACTCTCCAATGCATTACTTCTCTTCTTCTTCTAGTGGAGTATAGGAGTCCTTGCCACTTCCCAGTTTCTAGCTGCTGGGTTGGTGGACCATGGAGGCCTGTCTTCCTGAGTGTGCACAGGTTATGGCATTGGAATTCTGCCAATGTAGATGGTGTGAGGTCCTTCCTACTGTGGACCTGCTGCTCAATTCCAGATGCCACCAGGTGTTGGTCGAAGCATTCTGCCATATATATATATATGTTAGAGCTATAGCTTCAAAACTATTATATCAATTACATTAATTGTCAGTAGGCGATCAAGATCAGCACTATAAAAACAATAATGAACTTAATATAAATTCAAAACTCTTTAAAAAAAAACAACCTTCGCACGTGTGTTTGGATGACTGCAGACTGGATAATAAGTTCCCAAACCACCAGGTTTTGGACAGCAGATGCATCCCATATTGCTGTCCCTCTTCCTATTGTCTGCTGGATGTCAGTTTCTGGTGGATCTGGTGTTGGTTATAACTGAACGAGATACATGAATTTCCACAGGTGTAAGGTTGGATACCCTCCTCCTGCCGTGGACTGGATGGAAAATTTCCAGTGCCACCAAGCTTTGGACTGGAGATGAAAACCTATCTGGGCCCTCCACCTTCCTACCATCTGCTGGATGTTGATTCCCAGTGGATCTGGTGTTGGGTGTGCATGCTTGCAGAGGCGGATTCTTGGTACGGAAGCTCTTCTTCCCTGCCAGTACCTATTCTTGAGGTGAAAGGTAGAGGACCTTCTTCCTACCGCAGACCTGATGTTCAATTCCAGATGCTGCCAGGTGTTGGTTGAGGTTGAAATCCCCTTTACGGTCTGTCGTGCTCTAGCCACTCTACACCAAGGGGTTCCATTATCTCTGTAACTTTTCTTGGGGTCCCTCCTTATGTTTCTGCCCTTTTGGTGCCACATTACAAACAGGCGAAGAGTATGCCTGGCTCAGAAATGGCAGTCTCCCACGGGTGTGTTGTTCATAGTTCCTTCTCACAACCCATGGTATTTCTTTGGGGGTTTCCTAAAGGGGTTCATCTTCTCACCAGCCCTCCACCTGTTTAATGTGGGATTCTAGCTTTTTGTGAGAGGATGTAAGATATTGTATTGGAAGTTAACATTTTTCTAAACTGAAAGTGTATTTCTAATAAATACATACCTCTTCTCACATTTCCCACTTATTCTTCCCACTTCTGGTTTGGTTTGTGTGATCTGACAAATCTTGAAGTGGTCAATAGCTGCAAGGCTAGAGAGGGCGCTAGTTACGAGATGGGTAGTGTCATACTCCTATTGGTGAAGAGTTGCTGCATGATCATTTGCATGTTAGTATGTAGATATTTCATACCAACATACATGAGGGCAAGTGGGAGTATCTAGGCTAGTGAGGAGTAAAAATTTGTGCTGATAGAGGGCAGTATAAGTTGAGAAAACTTTTTGTGAGAGGAGGTAAGTTTCTATTGAAAAATGTAAACTTCATTCATCTGTCTGGCTATTTCCCACTGTAAATTTGAAGCTAACCTGGGAAACAAACAAGTATTATGTCTATTTCTGGTTCGTTGCTTTACAGTCACAGGTGTACAGATGTTATACAACCACCACTGGTTCCCAATTTGCAATACACATTTGATGTAATTTGGATCTGTATAAATCAGCCTAGACAGAAAACAGAGATTGGGCATAGAGAAGAACACTGTCAACATTTATTTAATGAACATGGTGGTCAGTCACCTGCCAACATAGCTACAGATGGTTCCTACATTAAGGATAGCAAGACAGCTGGTTGGGCATTCAAGCTTCCTACAAACAGCACAAGGATGGAACTAGAAACCATACAGTAGTCTCTCTGTTGGACTGCCCTCCTTTTTAGGCAATACTGTGCTTTGTTGGTGTCTGTGGAGTCATTGTGGAGATGGAATTTTCCACTAGCAAAGGTAGCAGCTCAATTACACCCTGTGACCAGTCTTAAGTTGGTGATTTTTATATTTTCAATATTATCTAACTAGATGTGGCTAACATAAATTATTGGTGACTGTGTCATTATTGTGAAATACAAAGTAGTAATTCTGTCCACTACTATTATAATTTTGAATTTGCTTTTTTAGGCTACTTTGAAATATGTTTAAGTATATCACATCTGGGAATTTTCAGCCATTGAGAAAGGACCCAAAATTCAGAACCAAGTGCTCCTAAAATAAAACCTTGGCTTTTGTATGTTACATTTTATGTTAGCAAGGCAAGTAACTGCTTTTAAGTAAAACATTGTATTTCAGGTATACTCCCTTTGCTAATGGACCACATGATACTCCCAGTGACATTCTGGAGAGAATTGGAGAGGGAAAATTTCAGTTGAATTCTGGAAACTGGGTAAACATCACTCCAGCAGCAAAGGTGGGTGATAAGGGAAGTAATTCTCATACCAGCTGCAAAATGTTGTGTCAGGGTTTGTTAGATAGCTTGCTGGGTTTTATGCCTGGAGCAAAGTACAGGTTTATTGATACTTGATAGGATTCTAATCTTTTAGATGATTTCAAAACTTAGGCAAAGATCAGTGATAGTGTTTGCTGTTAAATGAAATATTTATTTTTATTTGTTTTTATTTAATAAGCTGTTTTTTGTTTTTGGAGCTTGATCTTGACTTATCTTGCATTTTGATCCAGATTGTGATCCTCAGTGTTAACATCATTGAGAATGAGATTAATGATGCAACCTGGATCTAGTTTTTTAATATACAGTTTCAAGATCTTCAATCCCAAGTGTGCTGTTTATTTCATGTCGTTTAGTCACACGTGGTATGGAGTTGCATAAAATGAAATATAATTGTAAGTACATTTTATCTTCATATCTCAGAGTTTTGTATATGTATGTGCAAATAAATCTCTGCAGAAACAAATAATCTCCTTGTAGATGGTTTTAGACAAGTGAGTGCAGAATGAGAACCCCTTTTTTTCTGAAACTCCAAATTGTGTCTCATTCATACTTCTGTTGAAAGATTAATGAATCATAATGCCTTTGTTCTGTTTTGTTTCTCATATTCAAGCACAGTCTGGAACTTGTATTGAAAATCAAGTCAAGTCTACATTATTATGTAGTAAAACTGAAGAGATATTACTTCATCTGCAATGAACAGCAGGCTCAGAAAAAAAATAAGTGTGGAAATTTGCTTTCTGGGTTTCTGTATAGTTAGGCTAGTGGACATGTGAATTGTTGGAAATTTAGGGGCATGAATATCTCACAACAAATATTTGCCAATAATGGATAAGAATGAAAATATCTATCATGGCAATTTTTGATAACTAAATCTTTCAAACATTAATGCTCTGATTTTCTTTTAATCATAAAATAATTTAATTATAAAAATAAAATCAACTGAAATGTAATTACTGGACTCAATAGTGGAAGTTTTCCCACTTTTCTCTAAACTAGCTGACTTTATGAATCCAATAAAGGTCTAGAAAGGCTCTTCCAGTCTGATCCAGATGATACAACTGCTTCAATGGTTTGTATATCTAAACTAAAAATCAGGATTGATATGCCAAAATCAAACACATTGACAATTTTAGAACAAACAAGTATTTTTGGTATTAAATATTGTGCTTGTATTGAAAATATGTATAGCAATATTAAGTTATTAAAGCCATAACTGGATATCTACCACCTGTTATTTCATTAACTGAAATACATTTCAACCTTTATAAATAATCATAGTCTATAACTGTTTTTCTAGTTTCATGGAAACACTAAATGTAGTTAACCTCAAAACAATTTTTGCATGACCATGTCTCAGTAACATGATTCAAATCATGGTGGACTAGCTTATTAGTATTGCCATATCTATATTTGTCGCATTAGGAAGCACATCTGTGTATTTCTGTTGCGTAGGATGGTTTGTAAATTGGATTATTAATTTTTTTATATCAAAAACATAAAGGTATAATTAAACTTAACATATCAGTAAAGGTGGGGAACTAAGATTTGTTGTGTAAGTATAATGTGTTTTCTGGTGAGTTGAAATAATGCCAGAAGTAAAAGTGAGTGGTAAAAACAAGTTGCATGGTGAGTTAAGATAATGCCAGTAATAAAAGTGAGTGGTAAAAACAACTTGCATGGTGAGTTGAGATAATGCAAGTAGTAAAAGGCATTATCTCAACTCACCATAAACGTTATTTTTACCATTCACTTTTACTATTGGCATTATCTTAACTCACCATACAAGTTGTTTTTACCACTCACTTTTATTACTGGCATTATCTTAACTCACCATACAAGTTGTTTTTATCACTCACATTATCTTAACTCACCATGCAAGTTGTTTTTACCATTCACTTTTACTATTAGCAATTGTAAAAGTGAGTGGTAAAAACAACTTGTATGGTGAGTTAAGATAATGCCAATAGTAAAAGTGAGTGGTAAGAACAACTTGTATGGTGAGTTGAGATAATACCAGTAATAAAAGTATGGCAAAAACAATTTACACTTGACATTGTTGATTTAGTTTCAACTAAAAGTATTTTAAGTAGTAGATTATTGTACAGAAGTGATCATCTAGCTATTAAAGGTAGTTTTTACTTTATTTGATGTTAAATTTGAGTCTTATTATTTAGTCAAAATCATATTAGGTGATCAGAATAAGTGCAAGGGGTCAAGTGATGGTTATTGACCCTTGCTAAAAAACCTTTTAATAGATTCTAAAATGATAATACTATATATTTTTCATGTGTACTTGTCTGTAGTCTTTATTTTAAAATACATATTTTCATCAAATTAATTTCTGTTTTGTACATTTAGAAATAAAATTGATAAAATTATCATGTTTTTCAGCATCTTGCTCACAAAATGTTGCATGTTGACCCTAAGCAGCGCTACAAAGCTGCTGATGTGCTGAGCCATGTGTGGATAAGAAACAGGAACCAGCTACCAAGTTGCAAACTTTGTCATCAAGATGCCTCCTTAGTTAAGGTGTAGATTCCAGTTTTATCTATATACAGCTCTATATTTATCACTGAACAGTCATTTTTAATTAATTATAGAGAGTACTAATGCTTGGTTGTAAGCTGACTAATTATGTACAGATATATCTAGGTAATTATCCTTGTGTTAAAAGTTGCAAAGTAAATGATGATTATAAAGAAAACCCTCTATTTAAAATGATTACGACTTACTATTTGTTCTGATTACATGTTAAAAACTGTTATAAGAGAACTGAATGTTAGCAAGGCACATTGAAAAGCATAAGTTCTGTTTAGGAAATAAAACTAGACAAGAAAATCCAAGTGAGCTTTTACTGGAAGTTAACTCGGTATTATACTTGATAAAGCTGAGCTAACTCAGTGAAACATTAAGTACCTTGTCTTTCTTTTTTAATGAATTATTATTAATTATTCTGCATCTGAGCTACCTCACTCAAGTTATTTACTCAAGAAAGTTTGGACATAGTAGAAGGTGTTGATAAAAGTGTTACAGAACATGTTTTCGATTATTCTCAGTGAGCTTATCCTTAAATGAAGCTACCGCAAGTACCGTTTGTTTTGGACAGTATTCGTTGATCCTTGCTATATCCTACCCATTGGCACATATGTTATTCAAATCTTCAATCTTATGTTGTTTAAAATAAAAAGAGAACTAAAAGAGATGCTAGTTTGTGAGAAAACTGCTTTAGATATTCAGCATAGTGTTCATAGGTATTGTAATGCTACATAGGATTGGTGCCTACAGCATACAGCCCTTTTTTTCCACCACCAATAATCTCTACAGCTCACATTTCACTGCAGGAGGATTTTACACAATACATTGAGGTCATTGTTGTCTCCATTGTTGTAAAGACTAAAGGTCAGTTTTATGTTATTAGATAGGGTATCATGAGAGCACATGTGCCACATCATTGTAACTTCTGTATTGTTAGCCAGGCATAGCTGAAAGGTCAATATAATAAAAAGAATAAATACATATAAATGTATAATGTTATGAGATTTAAGCTATTTAGCCTAAACATTTATGTTTTCATGTTATAATTTGTGTTCATTCTAGAATGAAAAAAGGCATAATTTATATTTATTTCCCAATTTTTTTAACATGGTTAGGAGGTTGGTCAAATTGACCAAACCCGTATAGAGATTCGTTACTGAAAATAACAGATAAAATATAAAGCTTTTTTCTTAAGAAATGTTAGATAACTATCTGGTCATTATAAAGATTTTGCATGTGAAATTTGAACATTTTATGATGCATAAAAGTATTTTTAATATTAAAATGAAAATTACTTTGCATGTTTGATAGGTAACATGTGAAAAGAAGAAAAAGGTATGAGAAAAACATTGCTTTACAAACCTTAAATTTGATATTTTGCATATGAAAGCATTGTAATGTTTACTGATGATGTGCCAAATTTTGTTAACATACGCTTACTAATTTAAAAGTTATAGCATGAAAACTATAACAAGTACAAAATGGTTACGAGGTCGGTCCCAGGGACGAGCCCATGCTGAAAGAGTTAAGACTAAGCATTTTTCCACATTTAAAAAAGTCACTGAACCTAGTTTGCTTTTATTACTTTTCAAAAAACACGGTTTACTATGGGTACTACTTTTGATGGAATTGTAATAAGTTTAAGTACTTTCAGTAAGGTTTTAGTGACCAAATATCTGTTATTATCATGGTCATTTTCCATAAGATCACCTAAGTCTAATTGCTAGTTAGCCATTAATATTTTATTTTTTATTACTACTAGATACTAAGTACTTATTAGTTTATTTTCTATGTGTCAGCTACTATCTTTAGGGAGTTCCTGAGAAGGACTGTGTTTATGGTGGTAGAGACTGGGATTCAATCCTGGGTCTTGATAGAAAAGCTGTTGTGCTATCCACAATAGGATCTAATTATCATACTTGTATGTTTGTATAGGCAACTAAATTAATAATTTAAGTATATGCTTTTGGCCCTAAACTTGATTGAGTTGTAGCAGCTTGATGGAAAGATGTTTCTTTGTATCATTGTTTATATGCTAAATTTGTAATGCTTATTTTTAATTGAATTACATTTCTAACTTATGGTAAAGAAACTTTTAAAGTTCATTGACCAAAGTAACGACAGTATTTCAACAAATCTGTCAAACGTAGAAAGATTAAAAGATATGGGTAATACTTAGTGACTGTTAAACTGTGTTTATGTAATGAGGTGTTATTTTGCAGCTATTTTTCATGTTATGCTTGTGTTTATGTTTCCAACAGGGAGCCATGGCTGCAACATTCCGAGCCATTAACCATTTTCCAAAGCTACCTAATCTGGAACCTGTTTCAGCATCAGAGTTGGCACAACGTCGGGCAAAGGCACGACACAGATTTTCCTTGGAATATTAGTTAGGTGCCAGGAACTACATTTTGGTTTCCTTGAAGTCAAGGCAGAAGGAAAGTCTCCACAACCAGAGTATTGTAGTCCTCGTGTCTCGTCAAATAAAAGACCAACTGCTGGAGAAAGCTTTCTTCTTCTTTGGAAGTTAGATGAAAGTTAAGGATTAGACACCAGTTGAAGAGATTAAGTCACTGCTTATATTCACCCATCTTTTTAAATATAATTTTCTTAATCTTTAATTCAAAATCCCAAGAGGCTGATCATTCCTCCACATGGTTGGCTGATATTTCACACTCAGGAAATTTTCTTTAACCCTAAGACTTAGTTTAGGTGTCAAAAAGAAAAGCATTTAAATGTTTGTTAGTAGGCATAGTTAGGTGAGCATAAAGTTGAATAGACTTATGTTTGAAATAAAAGCTTTTTTCTTCCCTTCAAATTTAAAGATGCCTTCCATTTAGAAAAACAATTAACCTATATAATTTGTAAGTATAAGTGTACAATCAAGTTTATTTTTGGTTAAGTGGGGATAAGTAGTGAAGATGTATCTAGAGTTATTAGGAAAGCATATAGGCGGTTGATGAGGTGTTGTGCCAAACAGAACTGTAAATTTATACTGAACGTGTGAGAGGGAACTGCCACTTCCAGTAGCCCATTCTATGATCAAAGTACTACTTTTTAATATACATTTATGGTTTTAAAAGAAAAGAATCCACATTAGAAGGTACACAGGATCTAGGCTGACTGATTACAGATTTATGGTCAAGTTTACCAAATAACCTCAGTAGAAAGATCATCTGTTATTGTGGATCATTTTTCACTTCGTCCATCATCAGTCTAAATCTATTAAGCCAAGTACTTCATGTGTCCAGGAACGTATTGTTCATTTGATTTCTCATGTATTAGAAACTACTGAATTATGCTTTTCAGTTCAACTTGTCCTTTACATGTGTTTCTCCTTTTTTTATTTCAACTGTTATTTGTTACAACAGTTAAGCTGTCACAGAGTTTAAATGATAAAAAAAATTATTGTCTTTACACTTATAAAGTGTGTTGTTATAAAATACTGTTTCTAAACCTGATTTAGATGCTCGACTGCAGAATTAAAGTAATGGCATTAGAGAAGGTTAACCATGTGATCCTCTATCACTGTTATAGACTGATTGTTTGTGAGCTAAAGGGCTACTCAAATTCAGTGTTTTTTTGAGTTTCTGAAACTATAAGCAGTATTATTTCGTGGCTTTAAACTACTACAGTGAGATTTTTAAAAAGGGTGAAATGTCTGTACATCTATTAGTAATTTTTAAGGGGTCAACAATTTTGATTAATTTTTTATCAATCTGTGTTGTGGTATCATGTCTATAAGTATATCATTTGAGCATTTTTGTAGTTGTAGCAGTTTCCAAAATGACCTTAATCTATGAATTATTTTTAAAACTGATAAGTAGTACCATGGGAGACCACAATTATCTGCATTTAACAGCATGAGTATTTAACCAATGATGTATTAATAGTAAATTAAACTGATTATAGTAACACAGCACAATGAATACCCAGCTCTTGTACTAACTCTTAATAAGTTATCTTATTCATTGATACTACAGTGATGCATAATATTGGACAAAGAGGTAGTGTTTAATTTACTCTTGCTTACTACACTTCTGGACATACCACAAATTTGTAACACACTAAAATGCAGACAAGCTAAAACAACTAAGTTAAGTATAAGTTAAATTAATAGTGTTAAAGTTTCACACAATCAAAAATCTTACTGAAGTGAAACTTAATGAATGATTTTAAGTAAAATATAAAACTGGCATATGAAACTATCCTATTATGAAACTATGATATTACATGTGCCTCGGTCTAAGTTGGATTAATTATATTGGTTTAATATTCCAGTGCTAAGCTACTTTCACTGTGTCACAAAATTATACAAGGTGACCAAGAATAAAAAGATAAAATGTAAACTTATTTGTAATGCTTTTTTCTTTCATTTATAAAACTTGTAAAGTTTTATTCTCCATACATTTATTTTTTTGTGAGGTGTTTTATTTGTACCTGAGTGATTTTTTTCTTCTTTTTAGTCTCCCAGTTATCATGTTACCTAAACAAATGTGTAGTTTTTAGGCCAACTTGAGAACTTGTTTCATTAAACTAGGTAATAATTATTAGTGAAAAGTGCTTTAACTTTAAAGATGAAATATTTGATTAAAAGTAGTGTATAAAATAAACTATATATGAATGTAATAAACTGTACATACCTATAGATAATTTGTTCATGCATTGATAGTTTTTTAAATAAGAATGATGATGCTTCAAATAAGGTATCACTTTTGTTTATTAGAAATGTTTTTTCTCAGTGATTATATGGAAATTAGTGATTTCAATCTTGAATGAGCTTACTATACAGTCCACCAACTTTTAACATAATATTCTGTAAACTAAGTCTACATATAATTTGTATAGTTTTCTTATTTTAAACTAATGTTGTGAAACTAATATTAAATCCAGTGTCATGAAAAACTTAACGTTAATGGTAAAAGACCTGTCTCGATTATTAAGTACCTGTTTAGTGTGACAACATATGTAATGTCTGTGTGAATGTGCTACACATAACTCGGAGAGCAAATCAGATATTCCCATACTTTTTATTTTATATATTCAATTTGAATAATTTAAATGCTGATTTAAATAAAGCTATGGTGTAAAAAATCTGTTACAAAATTCAAATAAGTTTTTATTTTGTTTACCTCTCTCTTAGTAACCTGTAAGCTGTGTATTTTACCTAAGTATATTAATTATGAAACTATTCTTTTGTTACATTTTATAAATTCTATAAAGCCTATAGCAGATTTTAAGTCTCTACTGGATCTTGACTTCAATATTAGGCTTATCGTATTTAGAGTATACAAAAAATAATACTTATACTTTTACATTTATACAATGCCATAATGGACTTATTTTGTTGTTGTTTTTTGAGAATGTGCAGTGAGTACTAGGGGGGATTTAGTCATTATTAAAATAAAGTTAAAAAAAAAAACCTTTACTCTTCAGGGCTTCATCAGGGCTAGTAGTAAAATTTTTGCACTATTAGCCCTGATGAATTCACAATGGCAAAATGTTGGCTGAAATAAAGTTGTTGTTTTTTATTATTATGTGGAGAGCAAAGGTCCTTTTTTCATAACCACAATGGACTTTTTTCTGTGTAAAAGCTAGCCACAAAGTTAGCTTTTGTTGTACACTTGGTATGAGAATAATGTTTGTTTTTTTATTCTTTCAGCTTCTTTTAATTTCTTTATAAAGTTCTGTACTTCGTCAGTATATATTGTCTGTCCTAAACTAATGAAGTTCTTCATGTTCATGACATCTCAGAATGTGAAGCACGTCAGGAAAAATTCTTCTTTACCTGTAATGATTCGGGTCTTACTTGACACCATGTCCATCTTTTATCAGCTAAACACTGGAGAATTGTCTAAAGCATTAAGAGAATTGACATACTAACCCAGATATGTACAACATAAAATACATATTTTAAAGCAGTACTGAGGAATGTAATAAAATACTTTTTAAGGAAGTATTAAGAGAATTATAAAAGATGTGTCATCAAGTGTTGTTTGACCTAATTAATGTTACAGATTTGTTAGAAAGTTATGATGGATTTAATGTCTAGGAAAAGTAAAAGAATGTTTTATTAGGCTTAATACAAGAAATATGTAATGAATTCTGAGCAACTTGAATAAAAATGTTTTAGGATATGCTGAAAGATGTAATATAGCAAACATGTAAGGAGTTGTTGGGGGATTTAATATAAGAGGTGTGGAAGATGTTGAGAAATTTAATGTGATGTGTAAGCAAATGCAAAGTGACTTAATATTAAAGTTTAAGTAAATGAAGAATTTAAAATGTAAGGAAATTATAATAGACTTGACGTTTCTTTAATGTAACAGATAGATAAAGGAATGCTAAAAGAATTAACATACTGTTTGTTGTTTAAGAGAGTTTTGATGAATTCACTAAAACAAAATGCATATGTAAACAACACAGCACTGTGTTGGTAAATGTTGAAATATGCACTATAAAGATGTATATAAAGAAATTATGAAGACTTTCATTTAGCAATATTTGAATAATATTCTAAGAGATCTTAATACAACAGGTGTATATAGAAATGTTAAGGGATTAAATATAAAACATTTGTATGGCAGTCCTGAGGGATATGTTATTAACCATACACCATCTAAACTGAGTACTTAAGTATTAAAATAAACAGTTATACTCGCATAATGATTTAGTTTTCTATATAAGAATACTTCATAAGTGAAATATGTATATATTAGTTTTTAATAACTTGTTCATTTTATGAGGCCTTTTACAAGCATTTGAAAACATGAATAAGAATTCTTCCATAAACATGATGTTTAGCTAGATTTTCATCATAACTTGCTTCTGGTAAATGGTAACATTGTCTTTTCTCGGCCTCCTGTAACCAGATGTGACTAATCTTACAAAGGAAAGTTTAAATCACTGGTGAAACTAGTTTTTATTTCTCTCTCTTTTTTTTTTATTTAATATAAATCTCAAATAGTTTGGCATAAACTTATTTCATAGTTACAAAATGATGTACTTCAGAGAAGACTGTCATTATTAATGAGATAGTTGACAGGAAACTCACTGTGATTGTTATATTATGTTGGTTTGGTAGATATAACTGTTATGTAGAAAGATTACTTGAGAAAATGTCATTGCTAATCTTTCAATCTGTGGATTAAATTAATTGATTTGAAAAAAGTACAAGGAACAATTGAAAACGTTTGTCTATAAAAATAACTGCAAGACTTTTATATGTGTGTATGCTTGAGGAAAAAGAAACAATTTGAACCATATGAATTGAAGTCATATGGCCGTTTTACTATTTAAAAATACTGATTTTGAAAACTTGAACTTTATTAATTTTGTCAATGAAATTTGAAACATTATTAACAGTTGGATATAACAAACTGTCATCCAGTGGGCTGTCTTTATTGTCGCTAGCTCTTTTGTAAGTTTTTGTAAATAGGGTTGCACTGCAAGAACAAAACAAATTTAATTCGACACAGCATCAGTAAACTGATATGTCTTAAAGATGCATGTTGTGGTAAATAGGGTTGCTTCACAAAAACAAAAATTTAATTGGACACAGCATCAGTAAACTGATATGTCCTAAAGATGCATGTTGTGGTAAATAGGGTTAAATCACAAAAACAAAACAAATTTAATTGGACACAGCATCAGTAGACTGATATGTCCTAAAGATGCATGTTGTGGTAAATAGGGTTGCATCACAAAAACAAAACAAATTTAATTGGACACAGCATCAGTAAACTGATATGTCCTAAAGATGCATGTTGTGGTAAATAGGGTTGCATCACAAAAACAAAACAAATTTAATTGGACACAGCATCAGTAAACTGATATGTCCTAAAGATGCATGTTGTGGTATATGGCCACAGACTTGATGCTTTCATCATTAAATGTATTCGTAGAAACATTTCTTTAAAATTTTCGATTTAAGCATCACACATTGAAATAAGATTTTAAACAAACTTTGTGCTGTTATCACTAAATATTGTTATAAAAGTCAGAAAAATAATCAATACAGTTCTCCGTTTTAGAATAGAATACAGTTGTTAGGGTTACGTACGAAAACCACTCAAGGACGAGTTTTGTGAAGTGTTTGGTTTAGAAGTATTGCTACAGGTGAATGGTTGTGTAGGTTCACATAAAACAAATTTTATACTAATAAGTTGTTAAATTGTGCTACTTAAAAATAGGATTTATGGTTGCTTAAACAAAACTTATAAAAATGCGAAAAAGGTATATCAATTTTTGAACTAAATATCAAGTTTAACTTACTGCTGGTATGGATTATAATGTTTACTGCTTCCAGTGATATTCAATCCACCTAATGTGTTCTGTATTTTGGTGCCTTATTAGAGCCATCTATTGGCCACCAGACCAACTAGTTTAGTAACTGTCAAAAAGGCTGATACTACTTTAATTAACACTTCTGGCTGTCTGGTGCTATTTAGATAACATTGTTAACAGTTAAGTGCATCTCATTATTAAACAGTCTTAGCTAATGCTTTCATGGATTATGTATTGCTAATTATGGCCAAAAGTCACAGAATAACTAGAAGTGGAAATATGGAATACATTAATATCCAGATGTCATTGAAAGAGAATATACAATGTACTACCTTGCATTTGTTTTTCAGATTACAAAATGTTTCAATTTGGTGGGAGACGCAATCATTCGTTGTTTTTTATTCTTTATTAATGTTGTCCATCCTTCATGTCGTTACTTATCCTTACTTGCAAACAGTTGAAAGTTTAGATGAAGAAATAATAACCCTTTCTTCCATAAAAGAGGGAAAGATGGTATTGTGGAATACTTGCTACCAAGAATTGTTAAATGCTCTTTTTTTTATTCTTTGTGTAAAGATTAAATGCTAAATCATTATTAATGGACGGTTTAAAGCGTGCCCTTTGAATGATTGATAATGCCTGTATAATAATCTTGGTAAAAAGTACTGATTTTCTTTCCAATTTAAATATTGATCACGGTATAAGTTGTTTAACATCACATTATACTATTGATGTTATTTAAGAAATCATTAGAATACATTTAAATATTTTAGTAAATATAAGTAAAATTAAGAATTTTCTGGAAATAATTATTCTTAGCTGTTGTTGTTGTAAACTAAAAACTGAATTTTAGATTCTATTTAAAAACATATGGCATGATTAATTTAGAAGATATAAAAGTGATATTTAACAATTTTCTTAATGAATTTCTTTGTGATTATTAATAAAAGTTTTAGTCTTCGGTCTATGTCTTGCTTCTTGTTGTTGACAAGTTGTACTGTACTCACTAATACATCGACTTATATTGTGAACTTTGTAAGGAGTGAAGTTTACTTGTCATATCTATAACTTTTAGAAGTTTTGAATTGTGAAATACCTGAGTAAAAGTATGGCTTATTGGTGTATAACGTTTACCCAACATCCTTTGATCAATAGTTGGTGTGACATCACAAGAAGACTGATAATAACGTTAATCCAGTTTGTTTTTGCTGGTTTCCTGTAAGAAGAGTATAATAGCATTTCATTTGCACGCTATGTGCACTGCCCATGAAGCCTTCCCTAATTACCTAACATCACAAGTCTGATGAGTTACAGCATGTGAGACTTAGTAGGGAGAGCTGGTATTATTGTAATAATACATTCACTTTTTGTCGCTGTGGGGCCCGGCATGGCCAGGTGGTTAGGGCGCTCGCCTCGCAATCTGTGGGTCGCGGGTTCGAATCCCCGTCACACTATGCTCACCCCTTTCATCCGTGGGGGCGTTATAATGTGATGGTCAATCCCACTATTCGGTGGTAAGAGAGTTGGCGGTGGGTGGTGAAGACTTGCTGCCTTCCCTCTTGTCTTACACTGCTCAATTAGGGACAGCTAGCGCAGATAGCCCTCGTGTAGCTTTGCGCGAACAAACAAACATACACTTGTCGATATGGTTTCGCCATCTAGTGATCAGGCGTGAAAACTATTAAGATAATTAATTGTTTGTATTGCAAGGCTACTATTTCAGCATGTTCATATTGGTGTTTTCCACCAAGATATAATTAATTTACGAATGTTTCTTAAATATAAATTAATTACAAATAACGTGTTTCTGTCAGTAATATTTTATTGTACTATACCAATTTAATGTCGTGTTAAGAGAGATACATACACTTTATAAAAAGAAATACTTTGTACAAACTCCTAAAAAAACAGTTATAATACAACACTGTGATAATAATGCACAAATGATAAAATAATTAAAAAATACATACAATTTCTATCAATGCAATACAAAAGAACCAATAGAAATATGCAGAAAAGACATGCTTAGTAATGAAAGGGATTTTAACTTAAACCCTATTTGAAAGTGTTTTTTTTTTTTCACACTTTAGTAAAGCTTGACCCCTCTGGGTCCGTTTTGAATCTAAAAGTACAAAACGCTGAAAACAGTTTTACCTCATTCCTCTCACAATTACAGGCTTGGACTGTTGAAACTAGTCGGTAGTTTTTTGTTGTTTTTGGTTGAATGTTTTGTTCATTCTTTAATGTTTTGTGTATTATTATGTTGATGTGTTAAAATACTCTTTTTTAAAGATGCAGACATAGCTTTAATTTTATAATCTTAGAGTGATTAACCAGCTTAAAATTATATTACTTTTTAAAACAAATTTTAACAAATATTCAAATAATATGCTATTAGAAGGGATGCCACAACATTAACGTATATGATTAAAATTTTTATCTTGCCATAAAGTTTAATCTCTATAAATAACAATACATTTTTTTATATGATTTAAATGGACTGCGAACTGAACTTGCACATGTTATTAAGTATTTACATATAAGCAAATGATTGTAAATTTGAAGTTCATGACATTATAGGAAATAATTGAAGTTACAGTAAGTAATAATCTGTTCACATTTGAATAAACAGAATATTTTCAAGGTTTTCACTGTGCGTTCACTTGCTTCTTTACCATATTCATCACAGTGTTTTCTTGCTGTCTGGGGATACTTTTAATATAATCGATACGATCTCGTGGTTTGCCAATTTCAGAATTTGTGTTAGAGCTAACAAAAAAATTGACAAGTTAATTAACAATGTTTAATTTTTAAAAAATACGTTAATACAAACCATTTTTTGTTTTTACTTATGGTGGGTTAATGTTAGGAACTGATCACGTACGATATAGTGATATTGAAAGTGGTGATTCGGGATATCAAACAACATCGACACAATGTCTTAACGGGATTCATGAACATTTTATCTTCAAAGAGTACATTTATTGTACAGTTGTTTTACTCCGAATATTTTCATGTCTCGAACACGAACCTAATCTTTATTTCAGAAACAAGAATTAGGCTTTAATTTTTAATAAACTTTCTGATATTATTCTTCAATTTAGGACTAGAAGTAGAACAGGCCTAGTTGAAATGCGGAAGAGTGAGAGGAATAATACATTTTAAATTTAGTAAAATGCTATAGAGTCTAACAGATTTTCTTACATTTCTTGATTTTTTGAGGAAAAATTATTGCTTCTTTACATAAGAATTTAGAACCCGTAGTCTAATTTCCTACCCCATTGACTAACATTTTGAACCGTAGTGTACAATACCGACCACTGGAGGCTCTACGGGCATCACATTTTCACTATTTGATAGACATCCTGGTAATAATCTCCAAAGTCTATAAAATATTTAAAAAATAATGGCAGCAAATGTATATTAAAAAAAAAGAATATTTCACTTGGAATCCCTTCCGCACTCACATTAGTTAACCATCAAGAGATTCATTCGATTAAGTAATTAGACAAGGTGCTAGAAATATTTAAGTCCAACCTCAAAGTATGTGAACAATCGCTGTGGAAAGTTCCATACAGTGTGTGAATGACCCTCCCTTTATTGGTCGGTCCAATTTTTGACGTTTAATGAGTAGAGATTTAAGTATGGTGGGTAAAGTTCTATGGAGGGAGGGATGCGTTATATTAAAACGATTTTAAATAGGCAAAACAGTAAGGCATGTGACAACAACAGCCATTATATAGTCGTGGTGGAATGGAATGTATCATAACTACATTTAAACGTTGTTAGACTTTTGTAGGTAGTGTTATGCCATCGATAATTTATCGCCTTTGGAAAGGATATGTAACTGAGTTTTCCGACACAAAATATACACCAAGATGATAAAGGCGTGTTCAGAGTGGGGATGTACAATTCTCAAGATGGGAATGTCCCTTGTGCTTTATAACATTGGAAAATAAAACGAATGTGAATCAACCTTGATACCCAGGATCATTCAGAAAGAGACTTGCAACAAGTCGAACCCTAGCTGTTGTAAACAAAGTGCCTACGATAGAATAGTGGTTTAAAATACTGCGAACAGTCTTTCAAACATTGCTTTTCCTAATAATAAAAAAAAAAGACTGGCCAAAGAGTGAGCCAATCTACAGACCATAACTACTCTATTAATTTGATAATAAAGACTGTCATAAAGCAGAAAATACGATCCTCAGTTACAAAATTTGTTAATTTCATAAAAACATATTTAGAAGTGCTCCAATCCTCAAATGATCAGATATTTTATAAAGAATCAAATCAGCCCTTAACTGTATAGTTTCTTCTAAAGGTATGTTTGTGTACAAAGACTCAACACTAAAGCTAACGTGATGAACATTGATATACAATTTAACATTTTATACTTCATCAGAAAACTCAAAACTGTACCTCAAAGTATATTCATTACTAGCCAAAGTCTTTGGGGAATCAACACTAACCAAAGCAATGACTATAAGTTCAATATTGGGAACTATGGGTTATATCAGGCACCCTTCTTTGTGAACTCTAGGAAGACCGTAAGAATTCTTAATTTTCAAAATGCATTTTTGTAACTAAGTCTGTTTCTGTACTAGGAGGATTATGATGTAGCTTCACGAAATTTGTTGAATTACTTAAAACGTTTTCAGCCTCTCTTAAACATCCCTCTTTGTCTAAAAATATTACACTATTTCTTTTACCAGATTTAGAAATAACAATATTATGATTTCTACTCATATTCTTCAAAGCTGTTGATTCTTTTATGTTTCATTTTTTTTTCTCTTTTTTTGCGATTAGAATTTTAATTTTTTAAAGTTTAAAAAATGTTAAAGCTATTTCACTAACTCGAGTTCTGATATTGCTTAAAGACGAACCAATTATAGACAAACTTCAACTTCATCCCTCAGTGGGTCATCGTTAAGTTTACGGACTTACTATGTAAAAATCTGGATCTCAGTTCTCGTGGTGGGTAAGGCACAGATAGTCTATTGTGTAGCTTTGTGCTTAACAACAAACGAATAAACAAATATTTCTATTCCGAATGTAGCTCGTCGATATTTAAAGGTTGCCGAAAATACTGTTTGTTTGTTTTGAATTTCGCGCAAAGCTATACGAGGGCTATCTGCGCTAGT
>NW_013666750.1:69589-70974 GCF_000517525.1 Limulus polyphemus
GCGAGCATGTTTGGTGGGACGAGGATTCGAACCCGCGACCCGCAGATTGCGAATCGAGCTCTCTGACTACCTGGCCATACCGGACCGAGAATACTGTTTCAAACGTTTTATCGAAGCCCCCCTCCCCTCCACCCCAGGGCACAGCACAGGTAGCCCATTGCAACATGTTTGAAATGTTTAATTTTAAGCAGTAGGATAAAACTTTCTTTCCAGGGTCATTTAGAATACGTTTTAAATAATTATATTATAATTAACAACAACCTCGTCTGATCGTTCTATAGCCAAATGTTTACCTAGCTGTCGTTTAAAATTAGTGAACCTAACTAATTGTTTTTTTTTCAACATCGAATAAAAATTGTATTATTCTGTGTTTCAATTAACTTTTTAAAGTGTAGAAGCTCTAAACCATTCACTTAATTTCTAATAGAGTAAAGGCTACTATATTGTTGTTTTCTTAGTGCAAAACAACACACCTTAACCCTTTAATTACCGACGAACTACATTCCTAATAAAAATATTGGTTTATTCGTTTGTTGTAAAGCGCAAAGCTACACAATGGGCTATCTGTGCTGTGCCCATCACGAATATCGAAACCCAGTTTTAGCGTTATAAGCCTTCAGACGTACCGATGAGTCACTGGGAGGGAGGCAAAGTTACATACTTTCATAGTGTTGCGTCATCGAGGTCACGTGACTGGTGTGGCGCCCTCTAGTTTCTAGAACTATCTTGTTCCTTCATGAATGCTCTAGTATTTACTAGATAGAGTAGTCTGGTATATATAAGAGGGTGACAACGTGACGCGGGAATGTAATGTGTGTGTAGATAGTGAGTAATTGAACTGCAGTCAGAAGTATTATTGACGTTCGTTGATATAGCGTTTGTTTTAGCGCGATTGTTGAAAATAAGTGTATCGTAAAGTTGTATTCGGAAAGAATAAACCAGTTTTATCAAGTAAGGACTTGTGTCGCTAAAGTTTCGTCCGAACGAAGTTACGGAAAGGTAATTAACAAACGGAAACGTAACAAATTGGTGTCAGAAGTGGGATGAAAAAAAATGGAAACGAGAGGCGGAAAATCAAACTACAGTTTAGCAGACTTGATTGCAGCAATACAAGAGCAGCAAAAGAAACAAGAAGAGAGACAACAGCAGCCTACAAGAAAACCTGCAACAGTGGCAGCTCGAGCAACAAAATAAACAAGAAATTAAACAAGAAGAGAAATTACGGCAGTTGTTAGAGGAAAAAGAAAAGAAACAAGAAGAACGAGAAATTAAACAAGAAGAGAGATTACGGCAGTTGTTAGAGGAAAAAGAAAAAAACAAGAAGAACGAGAAATTAAACAAGAAGAGAGATTACTGCAGTTGTTAGAGGAAAAAGAAAAAAACAA
>NW_013666750.1:71798-75910 GCF_000517525.1 Limulus polyphemus
AGTAAGGACTTGTGTTGCTAAAGTTTCGTCGGAACGAAGTTACGGAAAGTTAATTAACAAACGGAAACGTAACAATAGTATAAAATTTCACAAGCAGGTGTTTTGGAAAATCTTTCCAAAGAAAATTAGTTATTTTATTCGGTTATGTTCGGCAGAATTTTACATCACGCTATTGCTTCGTCTGCGTCGATGGCAGTTACTGTCCTGGATCCGTTGTTCCATAGAGACGTACAGGCTTTGTACAGCGTGGAATGAGAAAACAAAATATAGAAAAGTTTCTAAATTTTGATTTAGGCATGGATGCAATCCCTATTATATCGTCAATGTAGCGACGATACATCATGGGTTCTCATCCATTGTATTGATTTAACATACGATTTTCGGTGTATCCAACAAAGAGGTTGGCAAAGTTGGGGCCCATTTTAGTCTTCATAGCGACCCCGCAGATCTGTTTGTAGTAGTTATCATTAAAAGTAAAGGCGCTAAGTGCGAATACATGTTTGGCTAAACGTAGAAATGTGCGTGTTGGAGGGTCCAGTATGGGTCTTTGGTCTAAGAGATATTTTAGTGCAATTAAATCCTCATTTTGTGGGATAGATGTGTACAATGATTTTATATCCACGGTGAAGATGTAGTGTTCTTTTCCAGTTAAATATGCGTTCTTGGTATCGTCGCTACATTGACGATATAATAGGGATTTCATCCATGCCTAAATCAAAATTTAGAAACTTTTCTATACTTTGTTTTCTCTTTCCATCCTTCTTTAGAATTTACTTGGGAAATATCCGACACAACACTCCACTTTCTCGACACTAACATACATACAAGACGACCATCTGACCACTCGTATACATTACAAAGAGTACAGCCCCGAGTACAGATCGAATCCATCACTGAATATGCTAACCCTTTCAGATGTAAGGGCATTATAAAGTGATGGTCAATCCCACTGTTCGTTAATAAAAAGTAGCTTAAAAGTTGGAGTGGGTGGTGTTGACTAGCTGCTTTCCCGCTAGTCTATCAATTTAGAATTAGAAAAGGAAACAACAGACTATGATAGAAAGGTACCATATCAGGCATACTAGGCTCAGTTCTAAATAATTTCCAAACTGAACAAGTGGAATAGTGAAAAACAAGCTATTCACCTTGTCGCCTATTTAAAAGGACCAGATTTAACAACATCAAGTAACCTTCCAACTGAGAGCCATAATAGCTGTCAAACCTTTGTTGCTGCCTTATCCAACAGTTTGGGAGTGACACACCAGAATAAAGTATCCAGAGAAAGGTACTAAAACAGGGTACGAAGGAAAGAAGAAATCTTAGTCGAACTTGTGGAAGATTTGTAAAGCTCACCCAATTATCTTACCTGGTCGCTTTTTTTTGTAAAACGTTGGATTCTTTGGTACGCGACCGATCTATAGACACTATAACATACAATAATATGAAAATTAGGTTGAAGCAAAGTAAGTATATATATATAAAGGAAGCTTTCAAGTTGGCAATGAAACTAGAATCCATTAAAGCTGTAAATAAACAACTAAAGATACAATCTCGAAACTATGGGATCGATAGTATTGAAACACCAACTTCCACTGACTAAAAGAGCAAAAAGGATTAGTTAGGATTAGCGAAGAAAGTAATCCACAAGACAATAGGTGTTTCAAGCGCAACTTGAAAGGACATTTTTGCCAAGAAGTACAGAAAAAAGCTTGTAGGGAATAAGAGCTCCTCCAGAAGGGTACCAGAGAGAGTGAAATATTGTAGACGTGGGAAACCTAGCCATTACAGCCGATACTGAAGAATGAACAGTTGCTAATGCACTAAGGAGACAATACCATAATGACGAGTCTTTGAGCCAAACTAGATCAAAGGAACAACAACAAAGACAAGGTTAAGTTGAGGATGTCCAATCTGCCCAAATAATGAGATAAAAAGTTCATTACCTAAAAAAAACAGTCCAAAGAATTATTGATCAACGCTGATTCTACAGCTACAACAATTTGGCCTTACTTTGTAATGAGGGGTGGAAATTGCCTACGTTGATGAAGAAAGAAGATGGAGTGAATACTAAGTGGACATAAAGTTTCATCGAGAAGAAAGTAAAGTTATCTTTACTGTAGGAAATTCTATAACACAGTTAACACTCACTAGCAGTCCTTTGATGATGGCATGTAAACTTCTCGAAACTTTGTAATTTATCATCTTTTTTGTTTTGTTTTTCACTTTCCCGTATAGCTGTTTTAAAGTTTATTTATTCATTTTACTATGAAATTCCTCATTCTTACATAAAAAAACAACAAAAAACTGATAGATTGTTGGTAGTAGACTGGGAACGGACTTATACTTATAACCACGATTCTTATGGTGTGAACGTCTTTTCCAAGCTGGCGAAGCACGATTGTCAGACGTTAGTGTTAGGCCTATTATATTTTTAACACCATATTCTTTACCTAGTCCCTTACGAATTTTTAACATATCGTCGACAATGGATATAGGGAATGTAGTGTGGTTGGAAATAGTATTAGGTCGTCAAGAAACTAATGTCGCTTTTTTTAGATGAAAAACCCGAACAACTTATATATCAAAACAAGACATTTAATAAATGAAATAGTCTCCATTCTTATCGATGATGCTTTTCCATCATACAATCAGGGTGTTAATGCCCTGATTAAAGAAATCACTTGGCTTTGAAGCAAAAAACATGTCGATGTCCTCTTTAACACCTTTCATATTTGCATATGCTTTCCCATTAAGATGGTGTTGTAGTGAATGAAAAAGATAGTAATCTGATGGTGCCATATCTGGAAAATATGGTGGGTGGGGAGAACTTCCCAACCCAACTCCGTAATCTTATGTTGCGTCAAACGTGCCACATGTGGACGTGCATTGTCGTGGAGAAGAACACCTTTCCGATTGACGAGTGAAGGGCGTTTCTGATGAAGGGCTTGATTTAAACGTTCCAGTTGTTGACTATAGGTCTCTGCATTGACAGATCGCTGTGGATTGAGGAGTTCGAAATGAATTACTCCTTTGATGTTCCGCCAAATGCAAAGAATTACTTTCTGCGGATGGAGTCCAGGTTTAGGGGTCGGAAGTGGTTTTTATATAGGACTGAGCAATTGTTTTTGGCGTTCAATATTCGCATAGAGAATCCATTTTTCATCACTGGTGACATATCTGCCCAAAAATGGTCCACCTGCATTTCGCGCCAGAAGAGACGAAGCAACGTTCACACGTTGGAAACGATCATTGGAAAGTTCGTGAAGCACCAAAACACCTTCTTTAAGGAGTTTACCCATATTCCTTATATGTTTACATATTGTTTCATGAGAGATATGCAATTTCAGGGCCATTTCACGAGTGTGTTCCCTTGGGCTAGACTCAACAAGCGTATTTAGAGCATCAATATCAATTCCAACATGTTGCCACCTGCCATCACAGTTTTTAAAGCTAAAGTTGTCTCAACGAAATTTGCTGAACCATCGTTGACACATTACGAACGTTCAAACATTTCCATAAACTTCTTTAATATTATTTGTGGCTACAGAGGCGTTGTTTCCCTTCTTGTATTCAAACCGCATTACATGCCGAATGTGTGACATCACTATAAAGGATTAGAATATACTAAACTTTACACATTATATAGGCTACACTAACGTGACGTTTAGGCGGTTTGTTTTTTTGGGGAGAATAATGAAAATGTTCCAAAATGCAACATTAATTTCCTGACGACCTAATTGAACAGTTGGAATTACTAGTGTATACAGTATATTGAGAAAAGCTAATTACCATTATTATTAAAATGTGAGTTTGAATGGAAATCTAAATTATTCTCGAGAACAAAATCTTATGACACAACAGAGAGAGTTGAGAGTATTTTTATTAGGGTTATTATTGATAAATTATTCTCGAGAACAAAATCTTATGACACAACAGAGAGAGTTGAGAGTATTTTTATTAGGGTTATTATTGATAAATTATTCTCGAGAACAAAATCTTATGACACAACAGAGAGAGTTGAGAGTATTTTTATTAGGGTTATTATTGATAAATTATTCTCGAGAACAAAATCTTATGACACAACAGAGAGAGTTGAGAGTATTTTTATTAGG
>NW_013666750.1:76817-93243 GCF_000517525.1 Limulus polyphemus
ACGTCACGCCGTGACCATCTTATATATACCAGCCCACCCCCAATCTAGTAAATGCTAGAGCACTCCCGAAGGAACGGGATAGTTCTAGAAACGTGGCGTGACACTAGTCACGTGACCTCGCTGACGCAACAATACTATTTGGAATTCCCGTTCCCTGGACGGAGATTATGTAAATTCATGATTAATGAAAGGTTATTTTAGAACATGAAAAGTTGCTTTCCTTATATGTAATTGTAAAAACGCCAATAAAAAACCATAAAATGTAAAACTGAAAATTTGTATGTACCCCCACATGGACATATTGAATCTCAGTATCAATTTTGATGGAGATCCATCCACACCATGCGAAACAGTTACATAGACATACAACAGTTTGTTTGTTTGTTGTGAATATCGCGCAAAGCTACACGAGGGATATCTGGTGAAAGACTAGAGATAGTCATCACTACCCACCGCCAACTGTTGCACTACTCTTTTACGAACGAATAGTGGGATTGACCGTCACATTATAACGCCCCCACGGTTAAAAGAGCGAACATGTTTGTTGGGACGGGGATTCGAACCCACAACATTCAGATTGCGAGTCAAGTGCCCCTAACCACCAGGCTATACCGGCCCTGCATACAATAAACAGTGCTATTATATCTATATAGATTCACATACTGAGATTATGGAAGAAGCCCAATATTTATAATTATCATGCAAAATGTAAAGAATTATAAACGTTATCCATTGAACTCCATTTAATCTTAAGCAGTTCTATTCAATCTCATATTAATTTTGAAAATTCTCTAATGAAGTAATCACTAGCATTCTTAAGAAATCCATGTTCCAGTCTTTTTCAGTGAAAACTATTCCTTATCCTTGTTATCCTTGAATATGTCCCACAAATCGAACCAGCTTAATCTGTGGCTTACCACAAATTCCAGTCAAACACTATTTCAGCCCTTTCGTCATAAGTCTTAATCACAACTATCGAATTATTTCCCATCCTAGGAGAGTGCTCTAAAGAATATTGTGAGTCTCTTGTATTTGATAGTTTCTTGGACCTGTCATGCCCTAAGGGATTAGTCACTCCTTTTTGCTATATATAGAGCATCTCCCTAAATGCTTTTCCTTTTAATTGGATAAATTCATCCACCACTGAAACTTGATTCCACGTTGGCAAAGCTAGTCCTGGTTTCGTACGAGTCCTTCCATAGAAATATTTTCTAATTTTTTACCTAACCAGCAAGTATTCTGCAATGTAAACACGAGATTCGCAAATTCCTTTTTCATCTAAAAATTGGCCAGTGAGGGATCTATACACGTTTTGTTGTTGTCGTTGTTCATTACCTTGACGCCCCGGTATCCTAAACCATTAAGTTTTAAATACTTAAAACTTTCCAGAGTTATAAATATATATATATTGTTATAACGTTTTCTATCAGTTGTGCGGTTTCTTTTGAATTACTTGGTAAAATAATGCCAAATATAGTTTACGTAGCGATATTGAAGTAATTTATTTCGTCAATAAACGTTTGCTACAGCCACATTCACTTGTAGGCCTAATTTCATAAATAAGTTTTTCAACGTAAACTCCTAACTAATGCAGGCCCAAATTACTTAAATTATATCGAAAAGACAATGCACTGAATAACAGAATACAAGTCTCACTTCTACCACTGAATAAATTTTCTAACACTGAACTAACTCAGGACAACACGAATTATTCATGTTTATATCGTATCCTTGTTTCTATTTATTACACGAAGCTTCTTGGTCTTTAACTTTCCTGAACTATATACTGCACCATCATCAGTATTAACTTCCTCCAGTAAATAACTAAGTTAAAATATTGAAAATATAACTTACAAAACCGTCCCCTTCATGGGTTATGATGTCTCTTGAGAAACCCCAATACACAAATAAAACAGTAAACAAAATGGTCCATTCACCAAGTCTATTTCTTGGTTCTTTTTCCAAGGGTTATGCTATACAAATGGGATGGCCTCTTGTTCCTTCCCATCACGTATCATCCCGTCACTGGGGGAATTCTCCCTGAGAAGATGATTGAGTGAATCCTCTAAAAGTGGCCTTGACAGGAACTCTGGGCTCTTCTGTAGGTAAATTCTTCTCTGAAATTACCCATTTTGCAGTTATTTCACCGACTTATTCTTTAAAACGATTACAGTGTATGATCTTTGGCTTGGACTGCCCGTCCTTCTAGATTCTGTAAACCACATAATTGATTCTTTTTAGCATAACATATGGCCCTTCTCAACACTTACTTAACCTTGTAGCTCGCCCTTTCTTGTGGTGAGAATTGTCCTGCCACAACATGTCACTTAGATGAAATCCAGTTTTATCAGCATTAACATCATAGCGACTTATCATTTTATCACAAGCTGATTTAACTCATTCCCGGGTAAAGTCGTATATCACATCTTCATTTCTCAGATCCACGAGAGCTTTTCTGATCAACAAACCATCAGGACATGCTGGGGTGTTTGGTTCCATTACGTTTCAGTTTTTAGATGTAGATTTAGTCTTAAAAACTTCTAGTATGAGTATTTCACTCTTTGGCGATACAAAGTTGACGATCATTCATGTTATCACCGGAAGCTCAGCTTGTGGTGTAGTAATTGCCGTATACAAAGTTGACGATCATTCATGTTATCACCGGAAGTTCAGCTTGTGGTGTAGTAATTGCCGTATACAAAGTTGACGATCATTCATGTTATCACTGGAAGCTCAGCTTGTGGTGTAGTAATTGCCGTATACAAAGTTGACAGTCATTCATGTTATCACTGGAAGCTCAGCTTGTGGTGTAGTAATTGCCGTATACAAAGTTGACAGTCATTCATGTTATCACTGGAAGCTCAGCTTGTGGTGTAGTAATTTGGCGTATACAAAGTTGACAGTTATTCATGTTATCACCGGAAATTTAGCTTGTATAGTAATTGCCATGTAGTGCTCAGAGGTTTCCTGGTCATAGACTGTGAAACTGTCTGAAGCTAGCCTATCCTGGTATCCACGTCTCTACATGAAGTCAGTTCCCAATATACAATCTTCATCGATGTCAATTACCCACGCTTCATGGGGCATAGAGAACATTTCTACAGTACGGTTAACTTCCAATTTTCCTCTCTTTGTTCACTTGCTATTCACACCAAGCTCTCGTTTTCATTTCTGGAGGCAATTTCCCATCTTTCATTACCAAGTCGGATCTAAGTATTGTAGCTGTAGAATCAGTGTCGATCAACATACAGCAACATTTTCCATCAATAAACCCATGAACTGGTAGACGGTTTCCCTCAAATAATGGACTTCCTTCTTATCTCTTTTTTAGCAGATGGAGTATTCCTAGTTGAACTTTGAACTTCGTTTCTTAAATCCAGCTAATTCCTTTTTTACGTCTGGTTGTGTTGTTCCTTTGATCTGATTGGACTCTGAGACACACCATTAGAATACTGTTTCCTTGGCTTAATAACAGCTGTTGATTCATTACAGCCTCGGTTGTAATGGCCAGGTTTCCCACATCTATAAAAATTCATTCTTCTTTTATATATTTTGGAAGGAGTTCTTTTTCCATAAAGACTTTTGTCTGCACTACTGGAAAATATGCTCTTTTAAGTTAAAACTTGAAACATCTATTGTCTTGAAATTTATTTTCTCCATTTCATGTAACTAGTTGGTCCACTAATCCTTTCAGTTCTTTTAGACTGTCGTCATGGGGAGTTGATATTTCAGTACTGCATGATCTGATGATCCATTAACTTTAGTTAGTGCTGTTAGTAGGTTATCTGTGACTTTAATAGATTCAAATTACATCTCCAACTGGAGATCTTCCTTTAAATATATACACTTACTTTTCTTCAATCTAATTTCGATATCTTCGTCAGTTATGGCATCTATAAATTGGTACGTGTCAATGAGTCTGTCATTTCGCATGGACTGTCCTAGTAAGAAAATTGGGCAAGCCTTTCCAACTCTTCTACAAGTTTGGCTAAGGTCTCTTCTTTCCTCTGGATTCTGCTCCAGAATGTTCGTTAGATACTTCCTTCTGGTGTGTCATTCCGAACCGTGTTGGATAAGGCAGCTATTCATTCTCGATAGTTGTTACTGCTGTTAGCTAGAAAGATATTTAATGTTACTAAAGCTGACCCATTGAAATGGGCAACAAGATGAACAGCTTGTTGTTCACTATTCCACAAATTCTCTTAGCCTGATATGCCTCCCATGGTACATTTTCACCATAGTCCGCTAGTTTCTCAATCGTGTAATGTTGTTAAATTGGCCAGCTAAATTCTGGAACTGGATTTGGTACTGAAATGGCTGGATTTGTAAAGGTGGCACAACATTTGTGATAATAGTTGTAGATCAAATAAGCTCTCCTATTCAATATTTTAAACGGTTTTTTAGGTTGGAATTCTTGGGCGGATGCGGAAATAAGTGTCACTGGCTTGGTTGTAGCATTTGATTTTTTTTCCCAAATACTTTTTTCTGTAATTGATTTATTTTTGTATTTCTTCGACCTTGTCATTGCAGCCTGTCTATACTTCTCCAATCTTGTTGTAATCTCTCTGTGCATCTCAAAAAGCTTCACCAATTTTGTTTTCAATCGGATATATGTTTGTTTTTAAATTTTTTGTTAAGTATTAAGTCTCTTTCTTTTAACTTTTCTCTTAAGTTTCTCTCTCTCACACCCCTTGATCTTCTATTAATTTCTTGTATATTTTTTCTTGGTCTTCTTTTAATTGTTTCATCATTTCCAGCAGAGGTTCAATCTCGCTTCTTGTTCTTATTGTAGTCATCTTGAACTTGAAGTTTATTTAAAGTTCAGTCAAACATTTATTAAATATTTTCATTTCTCACACCATTTTTGCATGTTCTATTATTGGATGGGTTCTTTTGGGTTATTTTCTTAAAATAATCCCAATTCTAGTCTACCTAGCGATAACGAAGCAATTTATTTTTTCGATAAACTGATACAGCCACATTCACTTGTAAACCTAAGTTCATAATTAAACTTTTCAGTACAAACTAATGTAGGCCTAACTTACTTGGCTTAGGTCTATAAACAAACACGATTAAATCATCGAGTGACAGAATAGAAACGATAACTCTTACTTACTTCTAACACTGAAATACTTTTCTGACAATGAACTAACTCAGTCATCACGGATTACTCATGTTTCTGTATATTATACGAAGTTTCTCGAGCCTTTACCTAAATGAACTTTCTTGACATATTGCATCATAATCATGATCAGTTCTAACAAACGACTAAATTAAAACACTTACAACAAAATATATCACCGTCCAATTATGGTTTATTGTAACCATAGTTTCACTCGTTAGTTGCAAATAAAATTCAATGTCAAAAAATAAAAACTAAATTCAACAGTGATTAGCATGCGCTGAATCAGTAGTTGTTAACAACATTTTCGGCCATAAACCAAATAATGTCTCTAGATGTTCGTTCGGCCATCTTATGGGATCCATGATAGTCCTAAGTCTATATACTACAACGAAAGTGCAAAATTATTTTCATAAAGTATAATATTAGTTAAACTTTTTTAACATTATAATCAACAAAGTGTAATGAAACTACCCCTAAGGAAAATGGAATAGGTTGTTCCTATATTTGAGAAATAATACAAGCATTACTGATCACTTTAAAATTGAAATTTATTTTTCATAAACAATTGAATAGAATGTAAAAGTCAGTTTAATCCTTTAATAATCGAATTAAGTCGATCCATGCTTTCTTTCTGTCTTTCATTCTTTTCTGGAAACTGTAAGTAAATCAAAGAAATATACTAATACTCCTGTGTCTGAAGACATTTAAGAATTATACTTAGAGCATATTATAATTATAATTATAACATCTCATTATACACTTTGGGAATGTAAATTAATTGGGTTGAAAATTTGGCCTAGTGGTTAGCGATGTCGGACTGTGAATCCGCGAGTTCATGGTTTAAGTTCCGATACTGAAACACCAACAGCAAAACAAAAAATAAATAAATATATAAAACAACTCGCTCCGCACATTGGAGCCGTGTGTTCGCTGTTAGTGACAGTGAAGTTCAACTATTTAGACAGATAAGAGTAGTTCAAAATTTACTGCTGGTAATGTTGAGTAACTGCTTTTCCTCTAGACTATCAGTTCAAAAATAGTTAGTTGTTGTGTAGCTTTGTGGGAAAATTCTAAACAAACACATTGGCTAAAACTATGTACTTATACTTCATATTGTATTACTGCTCTTAATTAACACCTTTTATGGGCAAATGATGCACATCACGTTCATAAAGTCTTCTCTTCTTATATAAATACAATATTGTTTTATTACGTAACACAAATGTTTAATATATATACCAGGACCAGAATATTTACATTCCAATCGATATTAATGCAACTATTACATAAAATATTGCTCCGTCAGGGAGGTCACGTGACTAGTATCACGCCACCTCCTTCTAGAAATATCCTGTTTCTTCGTGAATTGTCAGGAGATTACTAGATTGGGGGTATCTGGTATATATAAGACCGGCCACGAAGCGACGGGGATGTAATGAGTAATTGAATGTATGCGGATAAAATATTGATGGCCACGTGAGACGTGAGTTGTAGCATTGTTATAGAGCGACTGTTGAAATTAAGTGTATCGTAAAGTTGTATTCGGAAAGAATAAACCAGTTTTATTTAAGAAAGGACTTGTGTCGCTAAAGTTTCGTCGGAACGAAGTTACGGAAAATTAATTAACGAACGAACGGAGGCGTAATAATATTGTTAGCCTTGGAAGAGAGAAAAATTGTACCATCTGTTAGTATTTATATTGCATTTGAGAAAACTCCATACTGAAAGGGATAGACACCAATATATGTATGTTTGAGACATGACCAGAAGGCTGTATAAAGTTTACCTCAATTTTCCTATTCACAAAACTACCATGAGCGTCAGTAACCATTCTAATCTCGCAGAAAAAATCACACATTTCATTTTCCAACCACCCAAATCTCTTTACAATGCACGTGTGAACTATCGCAACCACTTAATCCTGTTGCACAGCCTATATGTAACCTTCAACCAGTCTCTTTCTCTTTACTCCAGTTAAAAAACTCATATGTGACTTTTGATTAATAATCCCAACCCTTTATCAGACCGTATGTGACCTTCACCTAATAACTACGATCTCCCAGAAAACTCCCTAACCCATCACACATGGTCTTCCAGAAACCAACTTAGTCCAACTTCGAAACCCATATGTGATTTTCTCGCAACAATACCCTAATTCAGTACAAGACCCAAAAGCGATCTTCCCATAGCCGCCCTAATCCCATTAAGAGACCGTTTAATACCTATTTGACCATTCTCTAAATACATAAAATAACTATAAAACTACTTTTCGATCGTTCTAATCTCATTCCAAGATTCCCTTATGACATTCTATTAAGGTGTCATGCACCCAAACAACTGTAGGTCCAAATACTCACCAATATTTATTTTCGATATTGATACACCAGTATATGTACATACATTTCCTAGGTTATATACAGCTATGGTCGTGTAAAAGTTGCATGTACAAGGCAGCAGATCGTACAGTAAGAGTAGGCATAATGTATTTTAGCCCATAATATCATTCCATATATGTACCTATGTATGTATAGTCCCCAAAACAATATCTATTGTAACAGTACGTAAAACATACAGCATGAGCACACAATATGCGCAGTGAAAACATTATACAAGGAACAAGTGAAAAATTATCTTTCTCAAAGATCAAAAGCAAAGTGATCCCAGAAATAATTATGAATAACGTATAATTTGATGGACTTCACTTGTCCGACTCAACTGACAGCACCGTCAAGTCAGTGAAAAGCTTTTCTTCCTTGGTGTTACGGAGTTTGTTTGACATACAGAGATTGAATAAGATGTGAATGGCAGAGTGAGAATTAAATGATAAAGAGATCAAGTTTGGATACATCTGTGTAGATTCATCGTTTACAAGTAAATCTGATGATTTTTCTTTCAGTTTGATCCGCAACTGATCAAGTAAACAGCTTGTATACAGAAACCAAAAGTTTACATTTCATACTGCCTTCAAAAGGCGGCCAAAGCTAGTAACATAATTGTTTCCTCTCCATTTGGGGACACTGAACAATCAGTGGACATCAAGAGCAACAACGCATTTTTAGACAACTGAATTCTTAGAGCATTCAACATCAAATCCAATACTTCATAAAATGATGTGATTTTGTAATGATTTTTGCCAGTTAATATTACTGAGTTTTAAAATATAGAACCAATGTATAGGAAATCTTTCTAGTGCGAGGTTTTGAGTAAGTGACATCAGTACTGTATGCTGTTCTTTCACCTGGTGCAAAATGCTGATCACTAGTTCTTTCAGTTGTGCTGCTTTCATGTTCTGAAAATAAATTTTAACTTGAGATGTTGTTACTGCACTATTCGTATCCTCACCTTGAAAGCCATTTTATATAAAATTTCAAAGGTTCACTCACAATGACTTGACAGAGGCAGAATTCCAAGTCTAAAATATTCAAAAGGGACGAAGCCTCACCAAATAGTTCCACAGTCAAAATTATCACCATAAACAATAGATTCTATTGTAGGTTTTCAACAGTAATTTTGCTGTAAAGTAAAGTGCAATTTTTGTTCCATTTGCTCAACGTGTTGTGTTCAATTGTGTCTATTCCTATAAATTGCTGTTGAATGCTTTTGAAAAGACAATTTCACTTTGTGCTTTATTTAACAAATAAAAGCAGTTTCTGGACTACTACAAAGAGATTTCTTGTCATTCTGGGCTTCATAGATGTGCCCTCAACCATTAAATTCAAGCTGTGTACGAAGTAGTGGACATAATATGCCCTTGGAGTCAAATGATTCATACGTGTCTGTAGTCTGGTGTAATGGTCAGACATATCTGTACATGCATTATATTCTTGACCGCATAGATTGCTGAATAAAATAACATGCTTTTCAAAATGATTCTGTTGGTGATTGAACAATCTTACTACATGATTCCTACACCAGCTAAACCATTACTTAAACGAAAACCAATAGGTAAGCTTGAATTAGTTGTACTAAGCTTAACAAAGAAAGTAAAACAACAAAATATAGAACATAGAAGTCTAATTTTACCGTTCTATTTTCATTACCAAAACGTTCAACACGACATTTATATATATATACATTTATACCGGTACTATCTTAATCGAATGAAAGATTAAGCATTGGTTTTCTATTATTGTAAACCACGATATATTTCAACATTTAAAGATATTTAATGCGTTGTTTATGGTTTCGTTCTTCAACCAGAAGAAACAAGAATCACTGAAGTATTCCATAAGGCCCAGTTAACAAGAATAAAAAGGTTATTCCTGTACAACCAAAAGTTCAATCTTTCTGCTAAACATAAAGAGACGTTTCAGTGGAGGGCTAGTTGCAGAATAGAACGTTCCAGAAAACAATATCTAAGAACTAAAAATGAAAATACCACGTGAAAACTGGCGCATACTGTTCGATGTGGAACAGAGCGTAACCCCACTGGCGCATATTGTTCGGTGTGGAACAGAGCGTAACCACTAAGAAATAGATGCTAAGACGATTTGTACTGTTGAGTTATGAAAGTTGATATAAAATAATAGATAATTCACTTAAAATTTATGTTTTAGCTACAGAAATGAACATCAAGAGTTTAGACGTTTCGTTTGTTTGGGCAAAGTTAAGAACAGAAAATATGCAACTCAAAACTGCGTGATTACCAGAAAGTTCAACATTTAATCATGATTTCGCTCAATTTGATACAAGTAACATAACTCTAGTTTCAATAAACTTTCTCAAACAGAATGAATATTTTTTTGGGGGGAGGGGCTTTTAATAAGTGCCTTTGGTTATGTACGTTTCGTTTTCCTAACCGTGCTTTAAGTTTTGATCTTAGGTCCCATTAGCTATAGCACATAAATAACCACAATGTTTAGACTAAGACTAGGTAACATTTTTCTCTCAGGTTTGATTAAATTAGACTGTTTGTTTTCTAATCATACCGCATTTTAACAGTTCCAGGTTCCTATGAGTATTTATGAATAAAAAAATACAATATTACCTTCTTTGAAGTGCAAAGTACAGGGTTAAAAGGTAATGGGGTAGAAGTTTGAAACTTTACATTGTTTCTACATTTAATTGAAACAGAAGTTTTGTAATTTTTAGTCCATGGGGAAACTATTTAACCAATAGTTCAACCATTTACTTAATATGTGACAGTCATGCTTCAAAAATACTACCAGTGACAATCAAATATTACCAAAGATAGTATGAAGGGAGTCTTTTTGTGGTCGTTTTTTGTTACTCTTTTATTGGCTTCCCTGAAAACGTATGTGTACTGCAGTGAAGCTTTTGGTTACTGATTGTTTCTCGATTTCTTGTTACCAGAGGGTCCTGAATTGATGGTTCTTCACCAAATTTGGTATGTAGGTACACTTTATCGTTGCGCAGTTACATGCAGAGTTTCACCTTCCTTACTTTTCGTTTTAAGGGAGTTATGGAAGGTTTTGCGTTTTGTACCAGTACTTCGTTCCATTTAGACGGATCTTCTCGAAATTTTTTATGAACGTTCGTTGCATATTTGCGTATTAACATGCAAAATTCTAGCTTTGTACTTAACGTAACGTACTTTGTATTGTGAGAACGTCACTAAAACACACACTTAATAGACCGTAGTTTGTACTGTGAGGACGTCACTAAAACACACACTTAGTAAACCGTACTTTGTACTGTGAGGAGTCACTAAAACACTACTAGAGGGTCAGTGACAGTCAAATACAATCAAATACCACTATTAGAGGGTCAGTGACAGTCAAATACAATCAAATACCACTACTAGAGGGTCAGTGACAGTCAAATACAATCAAATACCACTACTAGAGGGTCAGTGACAGTCAAACACAACTAGAGATAATAGAAAGAGAATATTGACACCACTACTAGAATGACAGTCAATTACTACCAAAGTTAGCAGGAAGGGAGTATTGATACCACTTCTAGAGGATCCATGACAGTCAAATACTACGAAAGATGGTAGAAATGGAGTATTGACACTACTGCTAGAGAGTCAGTGATAGTCAAATACCGTCAAATATAGTAGGAAGAGAGTATTAATACCACTACTAGAGGGTTTATGACAGTCAACTACTCAAATACTACCAAAGATAGTAGGAAGGTAGTCTTGATGCTACGACTACAGAGGGTTTTTGTTAAGCACAAAGCTACGCAATGGGATATCTGTGTTCTACTCACCATGAGTCTCGAAACTGGATTTTTCGCCCCTAGACATAACTTTGAGCTAAAGAATAAAAGATAATTTCCACACTAAATGCTTAAAATTTTGTATATGGATGTTTTGATACATCAATTGCTAATAAAAAAAAATGTACCGCATAAAATCGTTTTATATAACTAAAAGAAAAACACTCCCAAGGTATAAACATATGTCACGAATTTTATTAGTACTACATTTTCACCTAATAGAAAATTAACTGGTTAAATTGGTTCATAAATATTTCATTGAAATGGAACTGGAATTCTTATCTTTTCTGATCAAAGGTTTCGTTCATGGATAATTAAATTCTCTACAAAACCACCTACTTTGTTCAAATTTACATGTTCGTGAATACATGAGCATATCCTTCTGAAGTTATCAAATCCTTTTACTTCAACCCACAAATAGTAGTCACGCGATACTTACATCTAATTTTATATACAGACTGCTCAGATATTAAAATTATAATGAAATTACCTTTGATTAAATTTAACTTCCTATTTTATACAATAACTGCAATTCCGTTAAGATAATTTACTTTCTGTATTTGTTATTTAGTGTTGTTAAAGATATAAAAAAAAGCTTTTTAGGTCTTACTTATTTGACCTGGCATGGGCTGGTGGTTAGCCCACTCTACTCACAATCAGCTGTGGGAGGCATTATAAACGTTAATCCCACTATTCGATTAGAGTAGCCCAAGAGTTGGCGGTGGGTGGTGTTGACTAGCTGCCTTCCTTCTAATCTATACCTTTAAAATTAGGGACAGCTAGTGCAGATAGCCCTCGAGTAGATTTCTGCGAAATTCAACAAGCAAATTTATTGTTCTACTGATCTTTATTAATATTGAATCTCCCCTTTTCTCATTGCGTAGGTTTTAGAATTTCTCTAACATATAACTACACTCATTGCAAATGTCACCGCGTTTGTGTTCTTTTGTTTATTGTAGGTTTTGGCCAAGGAAGAAATGAGATCCTTCCGAATCACTAGATGACTTCATGATTATGTCATTGTTCTTTTGTAACGTAAGTCGCTTTTACTAAGCCTCACTGAAATAACTTGATATTGATTTACAGGGTCAAAACGCTGTAAATGGTAAATGTGGTAATACAATTGCTAAACGATAATTAGCCATTTGATGGGCAGCAGTTATTAAAAGAAAATTGCTTAGTAGTAAGCAATAGTGGGGTAATCCTTTAGTGTAGTGTAGTGCGAGGTCCAATGTGGATGTTGGAATGTTAATACTACAGATGCATTACACAAACAACGTTAAGGTTGGGTCACCTAATTTCTTATTAATAAGTGGACAAACACCAACAGAGGAAACATAAGCAGTTACAATATTGTTAGCGTAGTAGGAAAAAAATAAAATATAATAAAAGAAGGACATGTTTGAAGTTTATATTACACTCTAAAGTTTTTATAAGTCTTGAAATTAGCAAAAACTAAAAAAGTATATTCAAAACTTGTCTAATATGAATGGAGAATCAAATCGAAACTAGAACCTAATACAGTTTTAGAACAAGTTTTAATGACTTGCACAAATCTTGCACGTTATCTAATCCTGGTATTTAACACACCTACATAACGTAATATAAATCTAAAGCCTAGTGCAAATATGAATCTAATACCTAATATTAAATTGTGTATATAAGAGGTATCTTCGTACTGAAAGTTAAAAAAGTACAGTGTAAATAGCTAAAAATGGGGTCAAGAAAAAAAGTTTCCAGACAAAAACGTCAGAACACCGACATCACACGACACAGTGTTTCGCCACTATTAACGAGGCAATGTCTAGCGGTAACTACATTCACCAATGATGCCACGTTAACGGTGGCAAAATGTGGTGTCCTATGGTGTATTTTATTTTTAAATCTTGTCTTTAGCTGTTTTATATATATATATATATGTACATTTAGGTGTAACACTGAGGTTACAACAATCAGTATAACACCTTGTCTTTATTGCTTGAGATGGAACAATCCACACGAATGTCTAATTTTTCCAGTCATTAGTAGAATCAGGAAGCTGATTTTGCATGCATCGCACGAGCATGTTCATACCTTGCAGGTTTCCACGTTCGTGACAAAATGAAGGATTGTAACAAACTTCTGGTCGTACCATTCACCTAGACAACACGTGTGATTACGTGACTTAAGTAAGAAAAGCAGCTTCTAAATGGCCTGTTTCTGTTATTGTGAAAGACTAAAACCCTTTGATCTAAGCTATCCTATCAAAACAGTCACCTTGAAGTTTTAATTAGACATTGCAGTAATCCTTTGAGTATAACGTATATCTCACTCTCCTAAAATATACGATGCCCCCCTAGCAGCAGCGACAGTCACAATTATATGTTTGTCAGATAATATAAGGTTTCAAACTCCAAAAAACACATATACTGCACTATTGCACAATATTCCCGTTACAAATAAAGCATGACGCTAGCTATCATAGGTGCAGTAATTATTGAAAAATAAATATATGTAAATATATATCCGTTATAATGAATTTTAGAAAAATTTCCTTCTTAGTTTTGCTGTTATGTTTAAACTAATACAATAATTTTAACTACACATTTAGGAACTTCCTAGTTTTGTATTAATTGAATTTATAGCCATTAAAACTCAGCAAAAAAAATTCAATCCATATATTGCAGCGTGATCGTCTAGATTACTTTTTTTCGAACTCCTTAACAGACTACGTCCTTATTTCCCAGTAGTTAATTATTTTTTTTTGCGAATTGCTATACAAATTACTTGTCTTTAAAATAAGAATAGAATCCCCTCCCAGGAAACAAACAAGAAACATGAATGTTTTATCAAGTTAATAGTAATCTTAATTCATATGCTAGTCAAAAGTTACTGTTGCTATACAATTTGTCATATATGAAAACTGTTTTAAGGAAATTCCCTTTCCGATGTAGGATCTGAGAAAATTACATTAAAACAACAACAACAAAAAAAACACGAAACAAAACAAAAAAACTTCATCCGAAGAGACCTGTTAAAGTTATCATATCACATTAGCTAAACAGCATTCGCATTTCTGATTAATTGTATTATAAAACTCAACCATATGAACTCAACTGGGCATTAATGCGGACTAACTGGTTGAAGCGCCATCTATTAAGAGGTTAGTCCTCTATCTCATCGACTTCTAACTTTGGAAAGCTTTCCAATGAGATATTGTAACCAGTTTCATTAACTGCATAAATAGAAGTGATGAACAGTTACAAAGTTACATCATGGCGGATGATTTTTTGTTTGTTTGTTTTCAGAAGGTGACAACAAACTCTTGATTTATAAGGAATGCTACCTTGCGATGTTATCTACTTGGGTTTAGATTGGTCGAGAAAAGAATAGGCCACACACACACACACACACACATACATACATACAATCCTAGCCTAGAAAGTCGGGGTACGTGGGAATAGGCATTGCTCTGGAAATCACTACGGGAAACGACACGTGCTGCCAGCGGGAACATCAACATTGTTGAAAACCTGGAGTAAATCTTTTCATGGTGCAACTTAGATGATGATAGACAGTATATTATTACAGACATAACAATTGTGATAACAGAACAAAAACAACAATGGGTTAGCGTCTTACAAAACCAGATGTTGTTAAAACAACGTAACATGGCTTCACAGTTCAGATTTGTAAAGTTCTAAGGTCACTGTATTGATTAAGTGACACACAAATGTGAATATTTTGCTTTTACAGAAAGCAACTTTCTATTTAGTTCCCAAAATTTACTATTGTGTTTTTAACTTTGACCTTCAGTTTAAACTGGTATTCAGGTGATCTTCGCATTTAACTGATTTTTTAGGATAAGATTTAACTGGTGTCAAGGTGATCTTGTGATATATTTAATTACTGGATGGTGAATTTATTCCAAAATCATTTTTCCGAGATAAAAACTCAATCCAAATCTTTTAATCTGTGTAAGTTTTATTAGCTGACCTTCGTATGTACATCCGTACAATAGGTATTTACATTTTTTTAGCCACGGCATAGCGGCTCATAGAATGGCTCCGAGTTTTTTTTTTTCAAATACAGACTTTTAGCTCATAGCTCCATCTCTTGACCGATTTGGGATCTAATTTTAGCCGCGGCTATTGAGGATTCCCTCTTGTTTTTCAAGTACAAACTTTTAGCTCATAGTTCCATCTCTTGATCGTTTTGAGATCTAATTACAGCTGCGGCTATTGAGTATTCCCCCTCTTGTTTTTATATACATCACATCATACAACCAGATATCCACGTTTTGAGTTTCAATAAGCATCAAATTATACATCTAATGCCTGTTTACACAACAGTTTTGGAATATTTAATAATAGTGGCATATCGTTTTTTTGTTGTTTTTTTTACTATTATATGTACGTGGACGTGTGTGGATGAGGGTAGGGCCAAGTATCACAGAGAAGGTGGCGCTGTCCAAAAAGTTTGAGAACCACTTTGAGTTATATATGTAACTCGCACTGTGAAACTTGGTATTCGTGTTTTAAGTAATACACACTTTATATTACAGAATTAAATATTCATGTTTTGTGTGTTTTTATGTACATCACACTATACATCTCGATAGTCGTGCTATAAGCTGTATATACATCCACATTATGCGATTAGATATGCACATTCTGGGTTTTATATACATAACACAAAATACCTCGACTCTAAATGATAAATAAATCACGACCAAGGTGGGTTATACACATTCTCTACTTACTATTTGATATGGAAAAAGAACAAGTTAGACATTACGCCCACAACCCTCTACGAACACTACATTTACGCTCTCTCCGTTGTTCACTCGGCAGTACGTGTTAGGGATCAGCGTTTTATTTTGTGGGTGATAGCGGCTCCAGAATCTGTACTAGACACATCAGTGTTGGGAGTCAACAGCTACCGATACTAAGTGGAAACAGGCACACCTAACAGATGCGTACACTCATTTCTCTTGGATTAAGTGAGGATTTTGTTTAGGAATCAGCGTTTTATTTTGTGGGTGATAGCGGCTCCAGAATCTGTACTAGACACATCAGTGTTGGGAGTCAACAGCTACCGATACTAAGTGGAAACAGGCACACCTAACAGATGCGT
>NW_013666750.1:93864-103605 GCF_000517525.1 Limulus polyphemus
ACACTCATTTCTCTTGGATTAAGTGAGGATTTTGTTTGCATGAGACCTAATTACAATAATGTTAATGAAGTTGATGGGGGAGGGGGGTTTATTGTCACGTGACCATTGTCAATCAGAGCATCTTTCTAGGTTGACACTTACAAAGCAAGCAAGGAAAGAAGATCCGTTGTTGCGTAATCCGTTTTGGACGCTTCAGCCATGTTTGGATTCATCCAAGAATCTATTGGATTTTAATGGATATAAAGCAAGATGTCTGTAATGGTACCTACGTGGAGAGTAAGGGTTGAACTGAACATTTATAGCTATATTGGGCATTAAGTACTGTAGGATTTTTTTATTAAATGGTATTAAACAAAAACAACGAAGAAGACAAAATTTAAGTTTTTCTTTTGTTGTTCTTGCTGTTTTCCATCACGAGTTAATTTAATTTATCTTGAAAGGTGTCGTGGGACCAAAATTACCTTTGATCACTTACAGCTTTAAATAACCCGAGCTCGACGATTTCAGTTTAAGAAGTAAACTAAAGTAAGATTTAAAATATCAAATTTGTAAAACAATCTTTTATCTGTAATGTAACAACTGTGTTAAGAAATCTTGGTAATTTAATTTCTATCCGCCATGTATTAGGTCATCAAGAAATTAATGTCGCTTTTTTTAGACGAAAAAAATTCGAACTTATATATATAACATTTATTAAATGAAACAGTCTCCATTCTTATTGATGATGCTTTTCCATCGTACAATCAGGTTGCTAATGCCCTGATTAACGAAATCACTTGGCTTTGAAGCAAAAAACATGTTGATATCCTCTTTAACACCTTCCACATTTGCATACGTTTTCCCATTAAGATGGTGTTGCAGCGAACGAAAAAGAGGGTAATCTGATGGCGTCATACCTGGAGAATATGGTGGATGGGGTCAAACGTGCCACATGTGGACGTTCATTGTCGTGGAGAAGAACACCTTTCCGATTGACGAGTGAAAGGCATTTCTGACGAAGGGCTTGATTTAAACGTTCCAGTTGCTGACTATAAATCTATGCATTGATAGTTCGCTGTGGATAGAGGAGTTCGAAATTAATTACTCCTTTGATGTCACTTTCTGCGGATGGAGTCCAGGTTTTAGGAAGTGGTTTTTGTCTAGAACTGAGCCATTGTTTTTGGAGTTTAATATTCGCATAGAGAATCCATTTTTCATCACTGGTGACAATTCTGTCCAAAGATGGTACACGTACATTACGCGCCAGAAGAGACGAAGTAACGTTCATACGTCGGAAACGATGATCATCGGAGAGTTCGTGAGGCACCCATCACATTATTTATGGAGTTTTCCCATATTCCTTAGATGTTTACGTATTGTTTCATGAGAGACATGCAATTTCAGGTCTATTTCATCTGTGTGTTGCCTTGGGTTAGATTCAACAAGCGTCTTCAGAGCATCAATATCAGTTCCAACATGTCGGAATTACAGTTTTTAAGGCTAAAGTCACCTGAACGAAATTTGCTGAACCATCGTTGACACGAACGTTCAAAACATTTCCATAAACTTCTGTGATATTCTTTGTGGCTACAGAGGCGTTGTTTCCTTTATTGTATTCAAACAGTATTAAATGCCGAATGTGTGTCTTGTCGTGTACCATCACCATAAAGGATTAAAGTAAACTAAATTTTACACATTATATAGGCTTCACTAACGTCTTTGTCTAGGACTGAGCCACTGTTTTGGCGTTTTGGCGGTTCGTTTAACTATTTTGCGTGATGTACGTGTTTTTTTTTGGGGTGGGGGGAGGGGTAATAAAAGTGTTCCAAAACGCGACATTAATTTATTGACACATATTGATCAGACACATATAGTGTTATTACCTTTATTTGATTGTTTATTAAGGTGTTGTAAGCTGAAAAGGTTGCTTCTGTTCTTACGAAAAGCTAAACGATCCAAGTTTTCATATTTTGGATACTTTTATATATATATATATAGTTTCAAAACATTGCAGATAAGTTTTATAAATTTAGTTTTTACTTTCACACATTTTAAACTTCTAAGTGCATTTTCTGTTTTGTTTACGGTATAGTCCTAAACGTTATCTTTGAGACAATAATGACTAAGATAACAAAAGGATAACTTACTTGCCTTTTACCCGAGATTATTGGGGAGGTTTCGATACCCGCGATAGACAGAGTACAGATGGCTCATTGTGTAGCTTTGTGCTTGAGAAGAAACAAATAGGCCCAGAAATTCTACCTTAATACGTAACGTGGATAAGCAAAGTGTTATTCACGTTCTAAGTTGTGCGTGTTTTTTATATATATATATTAAAAGCATAATGCGTCGTGTACAAACTTGTTTACCAAGGGATATAAAGAAGTAATACATCCTTTTTAAATAAACAGATAGAAATCATTTTCTAGTAATCGCATAAATATTAATAAAATGATCTTAGCAGAGATAAAATTTTTAGGACATCATCTGTGTAACATAATTACATACTTAAATGTGGTTTTCTCAGTTTCTCATCAAACCCTAGCTGATTAGATAATGTTGTTGTTGTTGTTGACTGGCAGGTTTCATTACTGTATTTTTTATAAAGTTGCGTGGTTTTCTCAATTGCTTACCAAACCCTAGGCTAAAAACTGAGTTTTGATACTCGTGGCTGGCACAGCACAGATAATCCATTGTATAGCTTTGCGCTTAACAACAAATAAATAAATAAACCAAACCTCGATGATTATATGTTGTTGTTGTTGTTGGCTGGTAGGTTTCTATCAGATTTCGTTACTGTAATTTAGTCATTGGCATAATCGAGGTGTTGGAAACCTGCATTTTCAAGAAATCTCTATGGACGTTAAGGCACAAAGTTGGGAATCATACATTCACTATCCCCTCCCCACCTCTCCCGCCCAATCTAAAGATACGGATGATAGCAAGAATAACAAATATAAATAACCTTATTAATAATTTGTATTCTAAAAAAAAGTTTTAGTATCTAAAATAATACGCAATAATTAATCACTTTGTTTTTAAGTTTAATAAATCAATAGTAGTTTTTAGAACCTATGGTGATATTAAGTTAAGTATTTCTGATTTATATTCTCTTTTCTTCCACTTTAGAGCGTGCACAAGGAAAGCAAACATGAGCCCTCAACAACTGGTTTATTTATACATGTATATGATTTGCTCATTTTTAAGGTCCGCCTTCCCTCCAAGTAGTGATCAAATTTAAATTCCTGAGCTCGTCCCTGCTCCGATCAAACAGAAATTGGGATGTTTTTCCGAACTAGATCGCCCCCAATGGCACAGCGGTATTTCTGCGGAATTACAACACTAGAAACCGGGTTTCGATACTCGTGGTGGGCAGAGCACAGATAGCCCATTGTGTAGCTTTGTGCTTAACTACAAACAAACAAACAAACCGAACTAGATCCATCAGAGGAGTGACCTGATTATCGAAATCAATCAATATAAAATACAGACAATCATATCAATAACATAAAATAAGCAAAGAACAAAATCAGAAAAAGAAACCCACAAAAAATAAACTTATGTTTAAAACATACTTTCTTTTGATATAATTAATGAAGTTTAGTTTGAATAGAAATACGGGTCTTACCAGTACTTTGAAGTTGGTGTGGGTATCACATAAGAATGTAAAAGTTTTACATTACTAAACTTATATAAAGACTTAATTTTGTCAAATATTTTACACTTCTTTTTCGGTAGAGTTTATGAACATTCTAGGCATGTATGATAATATTACATATTATGTTAGACATGTCAGATTTTTTCTTCCCTTTTATTAATAAGTTTCATATTTAAAAGAACCCAAATGTCTTTAATACAGTTTTTTTTCGCGCAAAGCTACAGAATGTGTTACCCGAGTTCTGTCCACCACGAGGAATCAAACCCCACGTTTTAGCGTTGTAAATCCGTAAACTTACCGCTGACTCACCGGGGGTTTTTGGTTCTTGGTTTTGAATGTTGTTAATCACAAAGCTACACAACGGGCTATCTGTGTTCTGCTCATCAAGGGTATTGAAAAAGGATTTGACGTTTTATACAGACTTTTAATTATATCTACTACTTTTGATTTTTGTGGTACTGCTAACCAATGTATTCGTCATCAACAAGAATTTAAGATATAAACGGTAATGTAAAATATTAAATCAAACATATAAAACGTAATATATTAAAATAAACATATAAAATGTAAAATATGAAATCAAACATGAAAAACGTAAAATATGAAAATAAACATATAAAATGTAAAATATGAAATCAAACATAAAAAACGTAAACTATTAAATAAACATAAAATGTAAAATATAAATCAAACATATAATACGTAAAATATTATAATAAACATATAAAATGTAAAATATTAAATCAAACATATAAAACGTAAAATATTAAAATAAACATATGAAATGTAAAATATGAAATCAAACATAAAAAACGTAAACTATTAAAATAAACATAAAATATAAAATATGAAATCAAACATAAAAAACGTAAACTATTAAATAAATATAAAATGTAAAATATTAAATCAAACATATAATACGTAAAATATTATAATAAACATACAAAATGTAAAATATTAAATCAAAAATAAAAAACGTAAAATATTATAATAAACATATAAAATGTAAAATATCAAATCCAACATAAAAAACGTAAAATATTAAAATAAATATATAAAATGTAAAATATGAAATCAAACATAAAAAGTAAACTATTAAATAAACATATAAAATGTAAAATATTAAATAAACATAAAATGTAAAATATTAAATCAAACATATAAAACGTAAAATATTGGATCAAACATATAAAACGTAAAATATTAAAATATACATATAAAGTACAAATTATTAAAATAAACGTATAAAAGATAAAAAATAACAATATAAAGACATGTGTTCAAAATAGTAAATCGAAAACCTGAAAATGTTTTTACACTGACGGCTTTAATCACAAAAAAAAACCAACTGAGCTACAGTAAGGCTGGCTGAAAAATATAACAGCACGTGAAAGGGCAAGTAACTACAGCTCTCGAAGCACGTTCTAGTTCAGCATACAAGTATTTCACGTTTTTTTCTTTTAAATAGCACCCCTTACGTAGAAAGTGGAACACACTTTCGCTCAAACCAGTATTTTCTTCCCATTTATTATAACGGGATGAACTTTAACCTTTCCACCTATCTTGTCACAAAAGTTTCCACCTTCATTTATCATCGATAATGTCCTACAGATAGGTAGGTTGTTCTAATATGTGTTTGTTGGTTTTTTTTAGCCGTTTTCGTTCAACGTACACACACTTTGATGAGCTTATCGTGAGCACCTGGTGCAAAAAAGTAAATAAACAAAGGTCAAAGTGGCACTTCAGATAAGCTTTGAAAGTAAATAAACAGAGAAAAATGTTTCACTCCAACAAACACATCTGTCTGTCACGCTTGCTAGTTACCTACATAAAAAACAAATAAACTTGATTTGAAGTTGGTCTGAACCGATTTGATGTTTGTCACATAAAAAATATCCCCCATCACCATTATTATGAAGAGCTAATAAAGAACGATGTCCCAATACTTTTATTTTAGTAATTTTCTGAAGAAAGGCCTCGTTTCTTAAAGAACCGTTGTGTTAGCTTTACTTCTGTCAGTTTGGGACATTTTATTTTTCCGTGGAGATTAATTAATGAACAAGATCATCCGATCCGCCGCGATTCTTCTAATTCGTACGATCTTCTGTGGGGTTTAGGGTTCAATATTTACTTTTACCAGTATATGATGTTAGCTTCTAACTAAGTGAACAGAACAGGATATTATGTTTACCTTGGCTTAATCCTTGTCACAAGATATTACTGTTATAACGAAACAAGAGAAACATTTACTTAATAAACCAGTACACTAATCCTTGCTGTTCAGATAATGAAAAACGATTGTTCGTGGTTCATGGATGCAATACAAGACGTAAGGCCAAGAGATGTGAGATGCCTTTTTGTTGTTGTTGCTCTGAAATCTTTATTAAATATGGACCATTAAATATGAGAAGTGACATTATTAATATTGCAAAACAAATTGCTGAACTGTTAATAAAATTGTTCAAAATATTTTGATGTTGAATGACTTATCCTGGCGTGGCTCTGACATCTGACGTCACCGATTTTTAAAGCGTATTAAAACTGATAATAGTATGCAATCTGTCTTTAAAATGTCTTAAATAATTTCTTAATATACATAGTTTTAACGAATCACTGCAGGCCAACGAACACACACACACACAAAACAAACATAACCATATTTATAGCGCGATGTTAGAGGCCAGCAGAAGTAGAATATGCATAACGTGTAGACATATTTTCCTGAGAATCCCTGGGTATTATGTTGCAAACTTTTAAATTGGTGTGTTTGAGCCGGTATTTGTCTTTAAATTGGTGTGTTCGAGCCGGTGTTTGTCTTTAAATTGGTGTGTTCGAGCCGGAGTTTGTCTTTAAATTGGTGTGTTCGAGCCGGTGTTTGTATTTCCGATACAAGGGTAATCAAATATTTGTATCACCAGGGATCAGGATCGAGTCTGAAATCTTTCAAACCCTTAACGAATGCTCTACCGACGGAGTGTTAATAAAGCACTCTTTTAACAACTCAACTGATCTAACTTTGTGTATCCAAAGGCTCTCATTAGTGCGGAGCACTTGTTTGTTGATCGCACTTCCCTAAAAGACATCGCTGTTATGTCATCTACATATTTACATATCCAAGGTGTAGCCTTGGCTGTGTGGACTCTGCAATTCGCTGCTTGAGCTCAATAATCAAAGAGCATGCGCAAAATACAGTATATAATCAGTCGGTCATTCTTCGTCATTGTTTGCAAGACTGTGACATTAATATTATATCCAACGAGTTCAACGTCTTGGGAAGTGCGGCCAACAAACCAATGTTCCGCACTAATGAGAGCCTGTGGATACATAAGGTGCGTCCTGAGTTAAATGTAAACCAAACAGCGTCATCTTTACTTCAAATTTTCAAATCATCGCAGTATCACTCTTCTGCTATCTGTAATGCTGATAATTCTATTTCAAGTTTAAACCTTATTTTGAGATTCGAAATAACATAATTATTTTGAATATACTTATGTAAATGTTGAAGAATCGAGATGGTATTCGTTGATTGTATATACTGTTACGTCTCCGTTTATTAATTAACTTTCCGTAACTTCGTTCCGACGAAATTTTAGCGACACAAGTCCTTACTTAATGAAACTGGTTTATTCTTTCTGAATATGACTTTACCGATACACTTATTTTCAACAGTCGCTCTGTAACAAACGTTTTAACAACGAACGTTAACTTCAACAATACTTCTGACTGCAGTTTAATTACTCACTACCTACACACACATTATTGTCCCGTCACGTTGTCACCCTCTTATATATATATCAGCCTACCCCATATCTAGTAATCTCCCGACTATTCCCGAAGGTTCGAGAGGTGGCGTGACACCAGTCACGTGACCTCGCTGACGCAACACTGCCCACTCCTTAGTATTGTTCGTCCCGAACAATAGCCACTTACAATTAACAATAACTTAATTAAATGTACAGAATTACAATTCAACAAAGTCTCTTAATTTTACGGGACGTATCTTCTTCCGTACTGGTCTCTGTCTCGTTGGCTTCTGCTTCATGTGGGGTTCATCTGCTTCATCAGTAAATGTCCTATCGTCGATAACAGTCACATCAGTGGTATTAACTTCATCAAGAGCTTCATCGTTTCCCTTCTCAAAACTGAGTAGAGTTTCTTCTTCGACGGTGGCTTCTTCAGGTGGCAGGTCTTCAGCAGCGTCATTTGTTCTGTTGTCCACTTCATCCCAACTGAAATGTCCTGGACCGTGATAACACCAAAGCCTGTTGGCATGCACCACTTTTGGTTTACCTCGCCGACCACATTTTATCCGGAAAGTCACGTCTGAGAGACGATCCACTATGTCATATGGGCCTTCCCATGGAGAAGACAACTTAGGAGACTTCCCTTTTGTCTTCCTGGGATTATACAACCATACCCTGTCTCCGGGTACAAAGCAGACTTCAGTAGATCTCTTATCATAAGATAGCTTCATGGATTCAGCAGATATTTTCAAGTTTGAACGCACTTGATGGTGAATATTATCCATCCTTTCAGATAACACTTTCACGAACTCTGACACATTTTCAGGCAACTCTTCATAAGGTGGGTGTTCCTCATGCTTGGGTCCCCTTTTAGCACAACATGTACTGCATGTTCTGCACCATTCTTCCACATCTTGTCTCATATCTATCCAGTAAAATCTGTGTCGAAGGTGACTCAATGTTTTCTTAACTCCGAGATGTCCTCCTGTTACAGTATCATGGGATTGACGCAAGACAACTTCCCGTAACTTCCTTGGTATAACCGTTTGCCAGGTTGTCACTTTCCCAGTTGCAGTTTCCCATCTCCGGAGAAGAATACCATCTTCAAGTTTCAACTGGTCCTATTGTGCCCAATAGTTCTTTGTCACAGGGCTTAGACTAGACACCTTCTCCCAAGCAGGGCGCAAAACACTTGCTTTTAGAAAATCAATTATTGGCTTCAAATTTTGGTCTTTCTCCTGTTCTGCTTTGATGTCTATATTTGGTTCCACTTCATCATCATCAACTCTTTCAGTCGGCTTGACTTCAGCTTGATGACACCTGGTTAGTTCAACCTCTGTTTTGCAGCAATGTCTGCAGTCATTCTTGCAGGGTATTCGGCTCAGTCCATCAGCATTACCATGGGATATTCCTTTTCTATATTCAATATTATAATTATACTGGTCTATTTTCCCAATCCAACGTGCTAGTTGTCCCTCTGGGTTCTTTAATGATCTTAACCAGCGTAAAGCAGCATGGTCTGTCCTGATGGTAAACCTTGCACCATAGAGGTAAGGATGGAAATATGTCAGACTCTTTACTATAGCAAGGAGTTCCCTCCGTGTTACACAGTAGTTCTTCTCTGGTCTACTCAACACCCTACTGAAGTAGGCCACCATATGTTCGTTTTCGCCCAATTTCTGAGACAACACTCCTCCAATTCCGACATTACTAGCATCACAATCTAGTATGTACGGCAGTGAGGGATCTGGAAGCTTTAAAAGTGGAGCAGAGGCCAATTTTTCCTTCAACGTCTTGAAAGAATGCTGACAAGAAACTGTCCATTCAAACTTTTGGCCTTTTTTAGTCAAATCATGTAGTGGAGCAGCTATAGTTGCAAAGTCCTTCACAAATTTGAGGTAGTAAGTATCAGAGTCCCAAGAAACTTCTTAGCTCTTCCACGTTGTCTGGTGTTGGCCAGTCATGCACTGCTTTCACCTTAGCAGGATCAGTTTGTACACCATTCTCACTAACAATGTGGCCTAAGTAAAGCACCTCTTTCTGGAAAAAATGACATTTCTTTGGATGGAGTTTGAGGTTTGCTGCTTTCAAACACTTGAATACTTCCTCCAGCCGGGACATTTCCTCGTCAAAAGTTGTTGCAAATACGATGACATCGTCCAGGTACACTAGGGCTATCCTCCATTGTAGGCCTTCCAATACTCGTTCCATCAGCCTCACAAATGTTGCTGGAGCATTACTGAGCCCGAATGGCATCACTCGGTATTGCCAGAGACCTTGGCCATAACTAAATGCTGTCTTGGGTCTATCTGCTTCAGCCAAGTATACTTTCTGTCTGTCCTTTATGCCCATGAGCTCAAT
>NW_013666750.1:104302-105936 GCF_000517525.1 Limulus polyphemus
AAATCACTTAAAGAATTTATCTCACATGCAAACTCCTTTCACATAACATTTTCATCTCCTACAACTCAATGATTATCTTGAACAGATATTTTCTGAAGTTCCTGTTGTCTCCTTCTGAAAAAGCAGAACTATAAAATATATCCTTGTTCATACAAATGTGAATTACATGGGTCGTCCATGTAATAAAGCTCGTTGTCAAACCTTCAAGTGTTCTCAAATGGTGATGTGATGGGCAGAGCAAATATCGTGGATTCGATAAATGAAATGATTTCTTAGCAAATAGAAAAAGTAGAGGGTTCTTGTTTTATATTCTAAATTGCCAGTATCGGACATTTTAGTATATTATTCGAATAACACTATAGACGATGTATTTTGGATGTCATAAAATGTAATCTGACCAAACCCCAAAAAATGACTTACCAATGTGACAGACAAAAATCGATATTTAGGATTTTTTTTATAATGAATTAAAATCTACATTTTCATACCAAGTTTCATTCATAAAATAGTAGCTTAATAAATTTTTGAATGTAAGTAATTTTACGGGACGTATCTTCTTCCGTACTGGTCTCAGTCTCGTTGGCTTCTGCTTCATGTGGGGTTCATCTGCTTTATCAGTAAATGTCCTATCATCGGTAACAGTCACATCAGTGGTATTAACTTCATCAAGAGCTTCATCGTTTCCCTTCTCAAAAGTGAGTAGGGTTTCTTCTTCGACTGTGGCTTCTTCAGGTGGCACGTCTTCAGCAGCGTCATTTGTTCTGTTGTCCACTTCATCCCAACTGAAATGTCCTGGACCGTGATAATGCCAAAGCCTGTTGGCATTCACCACTTTTGGCTTACCTCGCCGACCACATTTTATCCGGAAAGTCACGTCTGAGAGACAATCCACTATGTCATATGGGCCTTCCCATGGAGAAGACAACTTAGGAGACTTCCCTTTGGTCTTCCTGGGATTATACAACCACACCTTGTCTCCTGGTACAAAGCTGACTTCAGTAGATCTCTTATCATAAGTTAACTTCATCGAATCAGCAGACGTTTTCAAGATTGAATGCACTTGATGGTGAATATCATCCATCCTTTCCTATAACACTTTCACAAACTCTGACACATTCTCAGGCAACTCTTCATAACGTGGGCGTCCCTTATGCTTGGGTCCCATTTTAGCTCAACATGTACTGCATGTTCAGCACCATTTTTCCACATCTTGTTTCATACCTATCCAGTAAAATCTCTGTCGTAGGTGACTCAATGTCTTCTTAACTCCGAGATGTCCTCCTGTTAACCTATCATGGGATTGACGCAGCACAACTTCCCGTAACTTTCTCGGTATAACCATTTGCCAGGTCGTCAATTTCCCATCTGCAGTTTCCCATCTCCGGAGAAGAATACCATCTTCAAGTTTCAACTGGTCCCATTGTGCCCAATAGTTCTTTGTCACAGGGCTTAGACTAGACACCTTCTCACAAGCAGGGTGCAAAACTCTTGCTTTTAGAAAATCAATTATTGGCTTTAAATCTTGGTCTTTCTCATGCTCTGCTTTAATATGTACACCAGATTCCACTTCACCATCTTCAACTCCTTCAGTCACTTTGAGTTCAGCTTGATGACACCTAAATAGTTCAACCACT
>NW_013666750.1:106827-108317 GCF_000517525.1 Limulus polyphemus
GACAATGGCTTTTTCAGGTGACACGTCTTCAGCAGCGTCATTTGTTCCGTTGTTCACTGAAATGTCCTGGACCGTGATAATACCAAAGCCCGTTGGCTTCTGCTTCACCTGGGGTTCATCTACTTCATCAGGAAATGTCCTATCATCGGTAACAGTCACATCAGTGGTAGTAACTTCATCAAGAGCTTCACCGTTTCCCTTCTCAAAACTGAGTAGAGTTTCTTCTTCGACAATGGCTTCTTCAGGTGGCACATCTTCAGCAGCGTCATTTGTTCTGTTGTCCACTTCGTCCAAACTGAAATGTCCTGGACCATGATAACGCCAAAGCCTGTTGGCATGCGCCACTTTTGGCTTACCTCGCCGACCACATTTTACTCGGAAAGTCATGTCTGAGAGACGATCCATTATGTCATATGGGCCTTCCCATGGAGAAGACAACTTAGGAGACTTCCCTTTGGTCTTCCTGGGATTATACAACCACACCTTGTCTCCTGGTTCAAAGCTGACTTTAGTAGATCTCTTATCATAAGTTAACTTCATCGAATCAGCAGACGTTTTCAAGTTTGAATGCACTTGTGGTGAATATCATCCATCCTTTCCGATAACACTTTCACAAACTCAGAAACATTCTCAGGCAACTCTTCATAAGGTGGGCGTCCATTATGCTTGGGTCCCCTTTTTGCACTACATGTACTGCATGTCCGGCACCATTCTTCCACATCTCGCCTCATACTTATCCAATAAAATCTTTGTCGTAGGTGACTCAATGTCTTCTTAATTCCGAGATGTTCTCCTGTTAAATTATCATGGGATTGACGCAGCACAACTTCCCGTAACTTCCTCGGTATAACTGTTTGCCAAGTCGTCACTTTCCCATCTGTAGTTTCCCATCTCCAGAGCAGAATACCATCTTCAAGCCTCAACTGGTCCCATTGTGCCCAATAGTGCTTTGTCACAGGGCTTAGACTAGACACCTTCTCCCAAGCAGGGCGCAAAACACTTGCTTTTAGAAAATCAATTATTGGCTTCAAATTTTGGTCTTTCTCCTGTTCTGCCCTGATATCTATATTTGGTTCCACTTCACCATCATCAACTCTTTCAGTCGGCTTGACCTTCAGCTTGATGGCACCTGGTTAGTTCAACCTCTCTTTTGCAGCAATGTCTGCAGTCATTTCTGCAGGGTCTTCGACTCAGTCCATCTGCATTACCATGGGATTTTCCTTCTCTGTATTCAATATTATAATTATACTGGTCTATTTTCCCAATCCAACGTGCTAGTTGTCCCTCTGGGTTCATTAATGATCTAAACCAGCGTAATGCAGCATGGTCTGTCCTGATGGTAAACCTTGCACCATAGAGGTAAGGATGGAAATATGTCAGACTCTTTACTATAGCAAGGAGCTCCCTCCGTGTTACACAGTAGTTCCTCTCTGGTCTACTTAACACCCTACCTGAAGTAGACCACCACCATGTTCGTTTTCGTCCCACTT
>NW_013666750.1:109274-110286 GCF_000517525.1 Limulus polyphemus
CTGACATATTCACAGGCAACTGTTCATAAGGTGGGCATCCCTTATGCTTGGGTCCCCTTTTAGCACAACATGTACTGCATGTTCTGCACCATCCTTCCACATCTTGTCTCATACCTATCCAGTAAAATCTGTGTCGTAGGTGACTCAATGTTTTCTTAACTCTGAGATGTCCTCCTGTTACAGTATCATGGGATTGATGCAGCACAACTTCCCGTAACGTTCTCGGTATAACCGTTTGCCAGGTCATCACTTTCCCATCTGCAGTTTCCCATCTCCGGAGAAGAATACCATCTTCAAGCCTCAACTGGTCCCATTGTGCCCAATAGTTCTTTGTCACAGAGCTTAGACTAGACACCTTCTCCCAAGCAGGGCGCAAAACACTTGCTTTTAGGAAATCAATCATTGGCCTCAAATCTTGGTCTTTCTCCTGTTCTGCTTTGATATCTATATTTGGTTCCACTTCACCATTATCAACACTTTCAGTCGGCTTGACTTCAGCTTGATGGCACCTGATTAGTTCAACCTCTCTTTTGCAGCAATGTCTGCAGTCATTTTTGCAGGGTCTTCGGTTCAGTCCATCAGCATTACCATGGAATTTTTCCTTCTCTATATTCAATATTATAATTATACTGGTCTATTTTTCCAATCCAACGTGCTAGTTGTCCCTCTGGGTTCTTTAATGATCTTAACCAGCGTAACGCAGCATGGTCTGCCCTGATGGTAAACCTTGCACGATAGAGGTAAGGATGGAAATATGTCAGACTCTTTACTATAGCAAGGAGTTCCCTCCGTGTTACACAGTAGTTCCTCTTTGGTCTACTCAACACCCTACTGAAATAGGCCACCACATGTTCGTTTTCGCCCACTTTCTGAGACAACACTCCTCCAATTCCGACATTACTAGCATCACAATCCAGTGTGTACGGCAGTGAGGGATCTGGAAGCTTTAAAAGTGGAGCAGAGGCCAATTTTCCCTTCAACCTCTTGAAAGAATGCTGGCAAGAAACTGTCC
>NW_013666750.1:111158-112872 GCF_000517525.1 Limulus polyphemus
CACTTGATGGTGGATAGCATCCATCCTTTCCGATAACACTTACACAAACTCTGACACATTCTCAGGCAACTCTTCATAAGGTGAGTGTCCAGTATGCTTGGGTCCCCTTTTAGCACTACATGTTCGGCACCATTCTTCCACATCTCGCCTCATACCTATCCAATAAAATCTTTGTCGTAGATGACTCAATGTCTTCCTAATTCCGAGATGTCCTCCTCTTAAGCTATCATGGGATTGACGCAGCACAACTTCCCGTAACTTCCTCGGTATAACTGTTTGCCAAGTCGTCACTTTCCCATCTGTAGTTTCCCATCTCCGAACAAGAATACCATTTTCAAGCTTTAACTGGTCCCATTGTGCCCAATAGTGCTTTGTCACGGGGCTTAGACTAGACACCTTCTCCCAAGCAGGGCGCAAAACACTTGTTTTTAAGAAATCAATCATTGGCTTCAAATCTTGGTCCCTCTCCTCTTCTGCCCTGATATCTATATTTGGTTCCACCTCACCATCATCAACTTTTTCAGTCGGCTTGACTTCAGCTTGAAGGCACCTGGTTAGTTCAACCTCTCTTTTGTAGCAATGTCTGCAGTCATTTTTGCAGGGTCTTCAGCTAAGTCCATCAGCATTACCATGGGATTTTCCTTCTCTATATTCAATATTATAATTATACTGGTCTATTTTTCCGATTCAACGTGCTAATTGTCCCTCTGGGTCCTTTAATGATCTTAACCAGCGTAAAGCAGCATGGTCTGTCCTAATGGTAAACCTTGCACCATAGAGGTAAGGGTGGAAATATGTCAGACTCTTTACTATAGCAAGGAGTTCCCTCCGTGTTACACAGTAGTTCCTCTCTGGTCTACTCAACACCCTACTGAAGTAGGCCACCACATGTCGTTTTCGCCCACTTTCTGAGACAACACTCCTCCAATTCCGACATTACTAGCATCACAATCCAGTATGTACGGCAGTGAGGGATCTGGAAGCTTTAAAAGTGGAGCAGAGGCCAATTTTTCCTTCAACGTCTTGAAAGAATGCTGGCAAGAAACTGTCCATTCAAACTTTTGACCTTTTTTAGTCAAATCATGTAGTGGAGCAGCCACAGTTGCAAAGTCCTTCACAAATTTGCAGTAGTAAGTACAGAGTCCCAAGAAACTTCTTAGCTCTCCCACATTGTCTGGTGTTGGCCAGTCATGCACTGCTTTCACCTTATCAGGATTCGTTTGTACACCATTATCACTAACAATGTGGCCTAAGTAAAGCACCTCTTTCTGGAACAAATGACATTTCTTGGGATGGAGTTTGAGGTTTGCTGCTTTCAAACGCTTGAATACTTCCTCCAGCCGGGACATTTCCTCGTCAAAAGTTGTTGCACATCGTCCAGGTACACTAGGCCTTCCAACACTCGTTCCATCAGCCTCTCAAATGTTGCTGGAGCATTACTGAGCCCGAATGGCATCACTCGGTATTGCCAGAGACCTTGGCCGTAACTAAATGCTGTCTTGGGTCTATCTGTTTCAGCCATTTTTACTTGATGGAAACCTGACTTTAAGTCCAGATATGAAAACCACCTGGCTCCACTTAGGGCATCAAGAGTATCATCAATTCTTGGAAGTGGGTATGAGTCTTTTTCGGTAATGCTGTTAAAAGCCCTGAAGTCCACACAGCAACGTTGGGTCCCATCCTTCTTCTGGACTAATACGACGGGAGCTGACCA
>NW_013666750.1:113872-114890 GCF_000517525.1 Limulus polyphemus
CAACTCCTTCTGTCCCTTTGACTTCAGCTTAATGGCACCTGGTTAGCTCAACCTCTCTTTTGCAGCAATGTCTGCAGTCATTTTTGCAGGGTCTTCGGCTCAGTCCATCGGCATTTCCATGAGACTTTCCTTCTCTATATTTAATAGCATAATGATACTGGTATATCTTTCCGATCCAACGTGCCAGTTGTCTCTCTGGGTTCTTTAATGATCTTAACCAGCGTAACGCAGCATGACCTGTCCTGATGGTAAACCTGGCACCATAGAGGTAAGGATGGAAATATGTCAGACTCTTTACTATAGCAAGGAGTTCCTTCCGTGTTACACAGTAGTTCCTTCTCTGGTCTACTCAAAACCCTACTGAAGTAGGCCACCACATGTTCGTTTTCGTCCACTTTCTGAGACAACACTCCTCCAATTCCGACATTACTAGCATCACAATCCAGTATGTACGGCAGTGAGGGATCTGGAAGCTTTAAAAGTGGAGCAGAAGCCAATTTTTCCTTCAGAGTCTTGAAAGAATGCTGACAAGAAACTGTCCATTGAAACTTTTGGCCTTTTTTAGTCAAATCATGTAATGGAGCAGCTATAGTTGCAAATTCCTTCACAAACTTCCGGTAAAAAGTACAGAGTCCCAAGAAACTTCTTAGCTCTCCCACATTGTCTGGTGTTGTCCAGTCATGCACTGCTTTCACCTTATCATGATCAGTTTGCACACCATTCTCATTTACGATGTGGCCTAAGTAAAGCACCTCTTTCTGGAACAAATGACATTTCTTAGGATGGAGTTTGAGGTTTGCTGCTTTCAAACACTTGAATACTTCCTCCAGCCGGGACATTTCCTTGTCAAAAGTTGTTGCAAATACAATTACATCGTCCAGGTACACTAGGGCTATCCTCCATTGTAGGCCTTTCAATACTCGTTCCATCAGCCTCTCAAACGTTGCTGGAGCATTACTGAGCCCGAATGGCATCACTCGGTATTGCCAGACCTTGGCCATAACTGAATGCTGTCTTG